>NW_027141320.1:197500-205000 GCF_036365525.1 Heterodontus francisci
TGCACACACACACACACACACACACACACACACCACAGCCCAGAGACTGAGAATTATCTCATTGAGCACACACACACACACACCACAGCCCAGACAATGAGACTTATACATATGCAAAAACATACACACACACACCACAGCCCAGACACTGAGACTTATATATATGCACACACACACACACACACACACACACACACACCACAGCCCAGACACTGAGACTTATATATATGCACACACACACACACCACAGCCCAGACACTGAGACATATATATATGCACAAACACATACACACACACACACACACACATACACAGACACACACACACACACACACACAAACACACACACACACACACACACACACAAACACACACACACAAACACACACACACCACAGCCCAGACACTGAGACTTATATATATGCACACACACACCACAGCCCAGACACTGAGACTTAGATAATTGCACGCACGCACACACACACACACACACACACCACAGTCCAGACACTGAGACTTATATATATGGACGCACGCACACCACAGCCCAGACACTGATACTTATATAATTGCACAAACACATACACACACACACACACAGACACAGACACACACACACACACACGCACACACACACACACACACACACACACCACAGTCCAGACACTGAGACTTATATATATGCACACACACACACACACACCACAGCCCAGACAGTGAGACATATATATATGCACACACACGCACACAAACACACCACAGCCCAGACACTGAGACTGACATAATTGCACGCACGCACACACCACAGCCCAGACACTGAGACTTATATATATGCACACACACACACTCACTCACACTATAGCCCAGACACTGAGACTTCTATATATGCACACACACACACACCACAACCCAGACACTGAGACTTATATAATTGCATGCACGCACACTACAGCCCAGACACTGAGAACTATATATATGCACACACATACACCACAGCCCAGACACTGAGACTTACATATATGCACACACACACACACACCACAGCCCAGACACTGAGACTTATATATATGCACACACACACACACACACACACACACACACACCACAGCCCAGACACTGAGACTTATCTCATTGAGCACACACACACACACACCACAGCCCAGACAATGAGACTTATACATATGCAAAAACATACACACACACACCACAGCCCAGACAATGAGACTTATACATATGCAAAAACATACACACACACACCACAGCCCTGACACTGAGACTTATAATAATGCACACACACACACACCACTGCCCAGACACTGAGACATATATATATGCACAAACACACACACACACACACACACACACATACACAGACACACACACACACACACAAACACACACACACACCACAGCCCAGACACTGAGACTTATATATATGCACACACACACACACACCACAGCCCAGACACTGAGACTTAGATAATTGCACGCATGCACACCACAGTCCAGACACTGAGACTTATATATATGCACAAACACATACACACACACACACTCACAGACACACACACACACACACACACACACACACACACACACACACACACACACACACACACACACCACAGTCCAGACACTGAGACTTATATATATGCACGCACGCACACCACAGCCCAGACACTGATACTTATATATTGCACGCATGCACACCACAGTCCAGACACTGAGACTTATATGTATGCACAAACACATACACACTCACACACACACACACACACACACACACACACACACACACACACACACACACACACACACACACACACACACACACACACCACAGTCCAGACACTGAGAATTATATATATGCACACACACACACACACCAGAGCTCAGACACTGAGACTTATATATATGCACACACAAACACACACACACACACACACACACACACACACACACACACACACACACACACACACACCACAGCCCAGACACTGAGACATATATATATGCACACACACAGACACACACACACCACAGCCCAGACACTGAGACATATATATATGCACACACACACACACACACACACACACACACACACACACACCACAGCCCAGACACTGAGACATATATATATGCACACACACACACACACGCACACAACACCACAGCCCAGACACTGAGAATTATGTATATGCACACACATACACACACACACACACCACAGCCCAGACACTAAGATTTATATATATGCACACACACACACACACACACACACACACACACACACACACACACACACACACACACACACACACACCACAGCTCAGACACTGAGACTTATATATATGCACACACACACACACACACACCACAGACCAGCCACTGAGAATTATATATATGCACACACACACACACACAAACACACACACACACACACCACAGCCCAGACACAGAGACTTATATATATACACACACACACACCATTGCCCAGACACTGAGACTGATATATATGCACACACACACACACACCACACCCAGACACTGAGACATATATATATGCACAAACACACACACACACTCACACCACAACCCAGACACAGAGAATTATATATATGCACACACACAAACGCACACACACACACACACACACACCACAGCCCAGACACTGAGACTTATATATGTGCACACACACACACACACACTCACACACAGTCACACCACAGCCCAGACATTGAGAATTAAATATATGCACACACACACACTCACACACACACACACACACACACACCACAGCCCAGACACTGAGACATATATATATGCACACACACACACACACACACACACACACACACCACAGTACAGACACTGAGACTTACATATGTGCACACACACACACACACACACACACACACACACACACACACACCATAGTACAGACATTGAGACTTATATATGCACACACACACACACACACACACACACCACAGCCCAGACACTGAGAATTATATATATGCACACACACACACTCACACACACACACCACAGCACAGACACTGAGACTTATATATATGCACACACACACACACACATCACAGCCCAGACACTGAGACTTATATATATGCACACACACACACACTCACACACACTCACACCACAGCCCAGACACTGAGAATTATATATATGCACACACACACACACACACACCACAGCCCAGACACTGAGACTTATATATATGCACACACACACACTCACACACACACCACAGCCCAGACACTGAGACTTATATATATGCACACACACACACACACACGCACACACCACAGCCCAGTCACTGAGACGTATATATATGCACACACACACACTCACACACACCACAGCCCAACACTGAGACTTATATATATGCACACACACACACACACACACCACAGCACAGTCACTGAGACTTATATATATGCACACACACACACACACACACACCACAGCACAGTCACTGAGACTTATATATATGCACACACACACACACACACACACACCACAGCCCAGACACTGAGACTTATATATAAGCACACACACACACACACACCACAGCCCAGACACTGAGAATTATATATATGCACACACACACACACACACACACACTCACACCACAGCCCAGACACTGAGACTTATATATATGCACACACACACACACACCACAGCCCAGACACTGAGACTTATCTCTTTTCGCACACACACACAAACACCACAGCCCAGACACTGACACTTATATATATGCACACACACACACACCACAGCCCAGACAATGAGACTTATACATATGCAAAAACATACACACACACCACAGCCCAGACACTGAGACTTATATATATGCACACACACACACACACCACAGCCCAGACAATGAGACTTATACATATGCACACACACACACACACACCACAGCCCAGACACTGAGACTTATATATATGCACACACACACACACACACACACCACAGCCCATACACTGAGACTTATATATATGCACACACACACACACACACACACACACACACACACACACCACAGCCCAGACACTGAGAATTATCTCATTGAGCACACACACACACACACCACGGCCCAGACAATGAGACTTATACATATGCAAAAACATACACACACACACCACAGCCCAGACACTGAGACTTATATATATGCACACACACAAACACACACACACACACACACCACAGCCCAGACACTGAGACTTATATATATGCACACACACACACACCACAGCCCAGACACTGAGACATATATATATGCACAAACACATACACACACACACACACACACACACACACAAACACACACACACACCACAGCCCAGACACTGAGACTTAGATAATTGCACGCACGCACACACACACACACACACACACCACAGTCCAGACACTGAGACTTATATATATGCACACACACACACACACACACACCACATCCCAGACATTGAGACTTATATGTTCGAGGTGAGGGGAACCTCCGGTGACCCTGCCGACTTCACCTGCTGGAAGTGCATCCGTCTCCAGCTCCTATCAGACCGTGTTAGGGAATTGGAGCTGGAGCTGGATGAACTGAGGATCATTCGGGAAGCTGAGGGGTTGATAGATAGAAGCTACACGGAGGTCGTTACTCCACAAATCAAAGGCAGCTGGGTAACAGTTAGAGGTGGGAAGAGGTCAGTGCAGGGATCTCCTGTGGTCGTTCCCCTCAACAACAAGTATACAGTTTTAGATACTGTTGGGGGGGACGGCCTATCGGGGGCAGGCTGCAGTGACCGGGCCTCTGGCACGGGGTCCTGCACTGTGGCTCAGAAGGGAAGGAGGGAGAATGGGAGAGCACTAGTCATCGGGGACTCGATGGTGAGGAGTACGGACAGGCGGTTCTGTGGGCGCAGGCGAGACGCACGGATGGTTTGTTGCCTCCCTGGTGCCAGGGTCCGTGATGTTTGTGATCGCGTCTTCAGGATCCTTAAAGGGGAGGGGGAGCAGCCAGAGGTCGTGGTGCACATTGGCACCAACGACGTAGGAAGGAAGGGTGGCACAGATGTTAGAAGTGAGTTTAGGGAGTTAGGCTGGAAGCTGAAAGCTCGGACGGACAGAGTTGTTATCTCTGGTTTGTTGCCGGCGCCACGTGATAGTGAGGCTAGGAATAGGGAGAGAGCACAGCTGAACACGTGGCTGCAGGAATGGTGTAGGAGGGAGGGCTTCCAGTTCTTGGATAATTGGACTGCATTCTGGGGAAGATGGGACCTGTTCAAACAGGACGGGCTGCATCTGAACCAGAGGGGCACCAATATCCTGGGAGGGAGGTTTGCTAGTACTGTTCGGGAGGGTTTAAACTAGTTTGGGAGGGGGATGGGAACCGGACTTGTAATCCAGGGACCAGTGGGTCCACTCAGAAAGACAAAGAGTGTAGTGAGGTATTGGGGAAGGTAGCACTGTCACAGAGGACAGATGGGCACGGAGAAGGGTTAAAGTGCGTATACTTCAACGCAAGAAGCATCAGGAATAAGGTGAGTGAATTGAAGGCGTGGATGGGCACTTGGGACTACGATGTTGTGGCCATCTCTGAAACGTGGATAGGTGAGGGGGAGGAATGGTTTTTGGAGGTACCTGGTTATAGATGTTTTCATAAGATTAGGAATGGTGGTAAAAGAGGTGGGGGGTGGCATTGTTAGTTAGAAATAGTGTAACAACTGCTGAAAGAATTTTCGAGGAGGATCTGCCGACTGAGGCACTGTGGGTTGAGGTCAGGAACAGGAAAGGAGCAGTCACCTTGATGGGAGTTTTCTATAGGCCCCCCAATAGCAGCAGGGAGGTGGAAGAGCAGATTGGGAAACAGATTTTGGAAAGGAGCAGAAGTCACAGGGTAGTAATTATGGGGGATTTCAACTTCCCAAATATTGATTGGCAACTCTTTAGATCGAATAGTTTGGATGGGGTAGTGTTTGTGCAGTATGTCCAGGAAGCTTTTCTGACTCAGTATGTAGACTGCCCGACCAGAGGGGAGGCAATATTGGATTTGGTACTAGGTAATGAACCAGGGCAAGTGATAGAGCTGTTGGTGGGCGAGCACTTTGGAGATAGTGATCACAATTCTGTAGCATTCACTGTGGTAATGGAGAGGGATAGGTATGTGCAACAGGGCAAGGTTTACAATTGGGGGAAGGGTAGATATGATGCTGTCAGGCAGGAACTGAGGAGCATAAGTTGGGAGCATATGCTGGCAGGGAAGGGCACGGTCGAAATGTGGAACTTTTTCAAGGAGCAGATAGTAGGGGCCATTGATAAGCATGTCCCTGTCAGACAGGGAAGGGATGGTCATGTGAGGGAACCGTGGTTGACAAGAGAGGTTGAGAGTCTTGTTAGGAAGAAGAAGGATGCGTATATAAAGTTGAGGAAAAAGGGCACAGGCATAGCTCTGGAGGGATACAAGATGGCCAGGAAGGATCTGAAGAAAGGGATTAGGAGAGCTAAGAGAGGGCATGAAAAATGCTTGGCGGGTAGGATAAAAGAAAACCCCAAGGCCTTTTACGCGTATGTCAGAAATATGAGGATGACCAGGGGGACCATAGGTCCGGTCAAGGACAATAGCGGGAGACTGTGTGTTGAGCCGGAAGAGATAAGTGAGGTTTTGAATGAGTACTTCTCTTCGGTATTTACGAATGAGAAGGGGTGTATTACTGAAGAGGACGGTGTGAAACAGACTGGTAAGCTCGAGGAAGTGCTCGTTAGGAGGGAAGATGTGTTGGGGTTTTTGAATAACTTGAAGATAGACAAGTCTCCCGGGCCTGACGGGGTATATCCAAGGATGTTATGGGAAGCAAGGGATGAAATTGCAGAGCCGCTGGCAATGATCTTTTCATCTTCTCTGCTGACGGGGGTGGTACCAGGTGATTGGAGGGTGGCAAATGTTGTGCCCCTGTTCAAGAAAGGGAATAGGAACAACCCTGGGAATTACAGGCCAGTTAGTCTTACTTCGGTGGTAGGCAAGTTGATGGAAAAGGTGCTGAGGGATAGGATTTCTGAGCATCTGGAAAGACACTGCTTGATTCGGGACAGTCAGCACGGTTTTGTGAGGGGTAGGTCTTGCCTCACAAGCCTGATTGAATTCTTTGAGCAGGTGACCAAGCAAGTGGATGAGGGTAAACCAGTGGATGTGGTGTACATGGATTTTAGTAAGGCATTTGATAAGGTCCCCCATGGTAGACTTATGGAGAAAGTCAGGAGGCATGGGATAGTGGGGAATGTGGCCAGTTGGATTAAGAATTGGCTAACTGATAGAAGGCAGAGAGTGGTCTTAGATGGTAAATACTCAGCCTGGAGCCCAGTTACCAGTGGCGTGCCGCAGGGATCAGTTCTGGGTCCTCTCCTGTTTGTGATTTTTATTAACGACTTGGATGAGGAAGTCGAAGGGTGGGTCAGTAAATTTGCAGATGATACAAAGGTTGGTGG
>NW_027141320.1:230000-232500 GCF_036365525.1 Heterodontus francisci
CAACAAGTATACAGTTTTAGATACTGTTGGGGGGGACGGCCTATCGGGGGCAGGCTGCAGTGACCGGGCCTCTGGCACGGGGTCCTGCACTGTGGCTCAGAAGGGAAGGAGGGAGAATGGGAGAGCACTAGTCATCGGGGACTCGATGGTGAGGAGTACGGACAGGCGGTTCTGTGGGCGCAGGCGAGACGCACGGATGGTTTGTTGCCTCCCTGGTGCCAGGGTCCGTGATGTTTGTGATCGCGTCTTCAGGATCCTTAAAGGGGAGGGGGAGCAGCCAGAGGTCGTGGTGCACATTGGCACCAACGACGTAGGAAGGAAGGGTGGCACAGATGTTAGAAGTGAGTTTAGGGAGTTAGGCTGGAAGCTGAAAGCTCGGACGGACAGAGTTGTTATCTCTGGTTTGTTGCCGGCGCCACGTGATAGTGAGGCTAGGAATAGGGAGAGAGCACAGCTGAACACGTGGCTGCAGGAATGGTGTAGGAGGGAGGGCTTCCAGTTCTTGGATAATTGGACTGCATTCTGGGGAAGATGGGACCTGTTCAAACAGGACGGGCTGCATCTGAACCAGAGGGGCACCAATATCCTGGGAGGGAGGTTTGCTAGTACTGTTCGGGAGGGTTTAAACTAGTTTGGGAGGGGGATGGGAACCGGACTTGTAATCCAGGGACCAGTGGGTCCACTCAGAAAGACAAAGAGTGTAGTGAGGTATTGGGGAAGGTAGCACTGTCACAGAGGACAGATGGGCACGGAGAAGGGTTAAAGTGCGTATACTTCAACGCAAGAAGCATCAGGAATAAGGTGAGTGAATTGAAGGCGTGGATGGGCACTTGGGACTACGATGTTGTGGCCATCTCTGAAACGTGGATAGGTGAGGGGGAGGAATGGTTTTTGGAGGTACCTGGTTATAGATGTTTTCATAAGATTAGGAATGGTGGTAAAAGAGGTGGGGGGGTGGCATTGTTAGTTAGAAATAGTGTAACAACTGCTGAAAGAATTTTCGAGGAGGATCTGCCGACTGAGGCACTGTGGGTTGAGGTCAGGAACAGGAAAGGAGCAGTCACCTTGATGGGAGTTTTCTATAGGCCCCCCAATAGCAGCAGGGAGGTGGAAGAGCAGATTGGGAAACAGATTTTGGAAAGGAGCAGAAGTCACAGGGTAGTAATTATGGGGGATTTCAACTTCCCAAATATTGATTGGCAACTCTTTAGATCGAATAGTTTGGATGGGGTAGTGTTTGTGCAGTATGTCCAGGAAGCTTTTCTGACTCAGTATGTAGACTGCCCGACCAGAGGGGAGGCAATATTGGATTTGGTACTAGGTAATGAACCAGGGCAAGTGATAGAGCTGTTGGTGGGCGAGCACTTTGGAGATAGTGATCACAATTCTGTAGCATTCACTGTGGTAATGGAGAGGGATAGGTATGTGCAACAGGGCAAGGTTTACAATTGGGGGAAGGGTAGATATGATGCTGTCAGGCAGGAACTGAGGAGCACAAGTTGGGAGCATATGCTGGCAGGGAAGGGCACGGTCGAAATGTGGAACTTTTTCAAGGAGCAGATAGTAGGGGCCATTGATAAGCATGTCCCTGTCAGACAGGGAAGGGATGGTCATGTGAGGGAACCGTGGTTGACAAGAGAGGTTGAGAGTCTTGTTAGGAAGAAGAAGGATGCGTATATAAAGTTGAGGAAAAAGGGCACAGGCATAGCTCTGGAGGGATACAAGATGGCCAGGAAGGATCTGAAGAAAGGGATTAGGAGCGCTAAGAGAGGGCATGAAAAATGCTTGGCGGGTAGGATAAAAGAAAACCCCAAGGCCTTTTACGCGTATGTCAGAAATATGAGGATGACTAGGGGGACCATAGGTCCGGTCAAGGACAATAGCGGGAGACTGTGTGTTGAGCCGGAAGAGATAAGTGAGGTTTTGAATGAGTACTTCTCTTCGGTATTTACGAATGAGAAGGGGTGTATTACTGAAGAGGACGGTGTGAAACAGACTGGTAAGCTCGAGGAAGTGCTCGTTAGGAGGGAAGATGTGTTGGGGTTTTTGAATAACTTGAAGATAGACAAGTCTCCCGGGCCTGACGGGGTATATCCAAGGATGTTATGGGAAGCAAGGGATGAAATTGCAGAGCCGCTGGCAATGATCTTTTCATCTTCTCTGCTGACGGGGGTGGTACCAGGTGATTGGAGGGTGGCAAATGTTGTGCCCCTGTTCAAGAAAGGGAATAGGAACAACCCTGGGAATTACAGGCCAGTTAGTCTTACTTCGGTGGTAGGCAAGTTGATGGAAAAGGTGCTGAGGGATAGGATTTCTGAGCATCTGGAAAGACACTGCTTGATTCGGGACAGTCAGCACGGTTTTGTGAGGGGCAGGTCTTGCCTCACAAGCCTGATTGAATTCTTTGAGCAGGTGACCAAGCAAGTGGATGAGGGTAAACCAGTGGATGTGGTGTACATGGATTTTAGTAAGGCATTTGATAAGGTCCCCCATGGTAGAC
>NW_027141321.1:0-10000 GCF_036365525.1 Heterodontus francisci
TTATTTACTCCAGTCTCCTGCAGTAAATATCTGACTAAACGCCCCTGAGCGATTCTCAAGGAATTGTCCCAAAACTATAAAAACCACATCTGCAGTTACTGTTTGTGATTAAAACCTACAGTGTGTGTCTGTGTGTGTGTGTGTGTTACTGGAACCCCCCCCCCCCAGAACGGAACTTGCTGAACACAACGGAAATAAAACTATTTCTCTGGTGGGGGGGGGGAAAAAGTGTTTATTCCTTTAATACATCTGCCCATATCCCCAGGGCAAGTGCTCACTGCTGATATCCCAGACAGTTTTTGGACTTGCCCAGATATGTAGGTGATGTGCAGAATATACAGGCGTCAAACATCTAAGTCACTTTAATTTTGTTCTGGCGCCCTGAGTTTAATTACACGTCTTCACATAGTCTGCCAAAACTCAGGAGGTAACAGACATAGCACGATATCAGATTGTGCCGGGGGGGGCATTAACCAAAACGATCGGAAAACAGCACATTTCCACTCGTTCTGCAGCGGATCAGGGCTCCCTCGTCCGACACAAGTCAGGGCCGCAAAATTGTGGCCGCAAAATTGGAGGCCGATTTAAATAAAAGCGGAAAAAAAAGGGATTTAAATGGACTGTTCAAAAGGAGCTGATGCTCGGAACAGAGTTCAGAACCAATCGCCACGCCCTGTGTGTGTTTAAATGGTCGGCAGTGTGTGTGTGTGTCTCTCTCTCTCTCTCTCCCCCGCCCTCAGCCAAAACAGAATGACAAATTGGCACCGTCTTGGTGTCAGCCATAAACTGTGGCACGTTGTCTCCATCGTGTGAAACCGGTTTTTAAACTCTGAACGGGACAGGGTTCAAAGGTTAAACCCGCTGCCAGAGTGAGTTGCTTTGTCCCGGTTTCGTTCAACACTTTTCATTTATAGGTCACCAAGATGCTTCACAGCAGGGTACAGGCAAAGCGTGACCCCCCGAGCGACGCAAGGAGATATTAGGGGACGGGCGACCAAAAGCTCAGTCAAAGAGGTCGGTTTTAAGGAGCGTCTTAAAGGAGGAGAGAGAGAGAGAGAGAGAGAGAGAGAGGCGGAGAGGTTTAGGGAGGGAATTCCAGAGCTCCCAGGCAGCTGAAGGCCCGGCCGCCAATGGTGGAGCGATGGGAATCGGGGGGATGGGCGAGAGGCCGGAATTGGAGGAGCGCAGAGATCTCGGAGGGGTGTAGGAGCTGGAGGAGGTGACAGGAGGTCAACCAGGACACATGGGTGATGGCTCCGAGTGACAGGACTGCACAGAAAGAGTAAGAACAAGCAGGTCTGCTGTCAGGTCCGACGTCCGACTGTTCGCACCCCACAACCCGGACCTCCCAGAGCGGGGGGGCGGAAGAAGCCGCAAACAGGATGGAAACCAGCCTCCAGGGCAACCGCGAGCTGCGTCGTTTTTACAGAACGGGCGGGATGACAGGGCGCAACATTCTCCAGGGCAGGCGGCAAACCGACCTCACCCGTGCTCATTCAGGCGCGCGCGCAGTACGATCCCGCATCCCACCCCGAGCCGTCCTCCCGCCAGACACCCAGCTGTGGTCCGCTGGGAAATCCCAGCCTTCGGATGAGAGTTCCCACAGACTGGAAGGGAGGCCATTTGGCCCACTCTCCCTGTGCCAGCTCGTTCAAAGGGCTGTCCAGGCTCGGGGGGGGGGGTTTGGGGGGGGGGTCAACGATTGGCCCCGGGAACACCAGCAAGGGGGAAGAGAAGAAAAATTCCACACCGCACAAAACAAAACAAAAAATGAACAATCACGGGGCAGCATTTAAGACAGACGTGCACAGATAGGCAGAGCTGGGTGGATCCCGGACTGCCTGAAGGCTCCCAACTGCCCGGCCTCAGCTGTCAAGACACACTTGTGGAGATTAGAACCAGTCAGGAGGAACTGCAGGGAGTAAGAAAGGGCCCATTCAGCAAGCAGAGCCTGCAACCTCAGAGACCAGGAACTCAGCGAACATTTCTCCACCAAACCCGCTGGAGACAACCAATTAACTCATTCACGGCCAGACGCCCGAGTTTGATGCCGCCTCACCTAGTTTTGCCCTTTTTCGAAAAAAAAAGAGGAGCCGCGGCAAACAGGAAGTGACATCACAAGCGCGGCGTGGGCATGGATCCCACTGCATTTTTTTTTTGGGCCGGACCTGTGCGACAAGCGTCATTTCCCCCTCCAAGATCTCTGCGCCTCCTTCTCAGAACATAACAGGGGCAGGAGTCGGCCATTCACCCCTCGGAGCCTGCTCCGCCATCCGCTGATCGACTGATCAATATCTACAAATCTATCGATTTCAGTCTTGAACATACTCAATGACTGAGCCTCCGCAGCCCTCTGGCATAGAGAATTCCAAAGATTCACCGCCCTCTGAGTGAAGACATTCCTCCTCATCTCACTCCTGTATTATTCAATTCCTTAATGGTCTAGCCCTGCAATTCAACTATTCAGTTAACAAGAGAGAGAAAGAGAAGCAATGGAGATTTTGGTCTTGTAAGGGTGAGGACACCACCAACATAGATTTTTTTTTAAAATTAATCGTGGGGACACAGTTTTGCGATCGAGGCTGTCATTTATTGCCAAAGTCCGTCGCCATTACAACTTGCATTTATATAGCACCTTTAGCACAATAAAACATCCCAAGCTGCTTCACAAGAGCGTTCAACGCCGAGCCACGTAAGGAGATATTAGGTGACTAAAAGCTCGGTCAAAGAGGCCGGTTTTAAGGAGTGGCTTAAAGAAGGAGAGGGAGGGGCGGAGAGGTTTAGGGAGGGAATTCCAGAGCTCCCAGGCAGCTGAAGGCACGGCCGCCAATGGTGGAGCGATGGGAATCGGGGGGGGATGGTCAGGAGGCCGGAATTGGAGGAGCGCAGAGATCTCGGAGGGTTGTAGGGGCTGGAGGAGGTGACAGAGACAGGGAAGTGAGTGTGGGCCATGGAGGGATTTGAAAACAAGGATGAGAATTTTAAAATGGAGGCGTTACTGGACCGGGGGAGCCAGTGTAGGTCAGAGAGCACAGGGGGGTGATGGGTGAACGGGACTCGGTGTGAGTTAGGACACGGGGGTAGCAGAGTTTTGGATGAGCTGAAGTTTACGGAGGGTAGAATATGGGAGACCAGCCAGGAGTGTGTTGGAATAGTCAAGTCTAGAGGTAATGAAGACATGAATGAGGGTTTCAGCAGCAGATGAGCTGAGACAGGGGTGAAGTCGGACGATGTCACGGAGGTGAAAGTAGGCGGTCTTAGTGATGGTGTGGATATGAGGTCAGAAGCTCATCTCGGGGTCAAATGTGACACCGAGGTTGTGAACAGACTGGTTTAATCTCAGACTGTTGCCGGGGAGAGGGATGGAGCCGGTAGCTCGGGAACGGAGTTTGGAGCGGGGACGGAAAACAATGGCTTCAGTCTTCCCGATGTTTCACGGGAGGGAATTTCTGCTCATCCGGTACTGGATGTGGGATAAACAGTCTGATAATTTAGAGACAGCGGAGGAGTGGAGAGAGGTGGTGGTGAGGTAGAGCTGGGTGTCGTCAGTGTACATGTGAAAACTAACACTGTGTTTTCGGATGATGTCGCCGAGGGGCAGCGTGTAGATGGGAAATCGGAGGAGGGAGGGGGCCAAGGATAGATCCTTGGGGGGACACCAGAGGGAACGGAGCAGGAGCAGGAAGTGAAGCCATTGCAAGTGATTCTCTGTCTATGATTAGATAGATCAGAATGGAAGTGGGTGAGAGCAGTCCCACCCAGCTGGACGAGAGTGGAGAGGTGTCGGAGGAGGATGGTGTGGTCAACCGTGTCAAAGGGTGCAGACAAGTCGAGGAGGACGAGGAGGGAAGGTTTACCAGGGTCATGGTCACACAGGATGTCATTTGTGACTTTGACGAGAGCTGTTGTGGCCGGGTCGGAAAACTGATTGGAGAGATTCAACCGCGGAGTTCCGGGAAAGATGGGCACGGATTTGGGAGGTGACGACGTGTTCAAGGACTTTGGAGAGGAAAGGGAGGTTGGAGATGGGACTATAGTCTGCAGGGAGGGTGGGGTCAAGGAGTGGAGGTGAGGGTGGAGGAGACAGGGAGACAGGTTTAAGAAGATGTCTTGCAGTGGGGAAAAGAAGCCGGGGGTTACCTTTGCATTCCGGGATGACCCTGGAGTAGTGAGCAGCTTCAGCAGGTGAGAGCAGGACCCAATAGTGTTTTATTTGGGGGGGCGGATGGTTAAACCAGTTGTCCGCCATATCCTGACAATCCTGCGTCCCGTGGGCTTAAGGCAGATGAGGGTTGAACTGGGGAAAAGCGCCAGGGAGAGAGCAATGGTTTTATAGGGGACGAGGGGTCAAAGGTGAAGGTGAGCGAATCAGTAGCTGCAGAAATATCATGATGAACAGCTTTCCTTCCCTCCGGGGGACCCCAAGTGGCTTTTTAAAAATGGCAACCGACAATTGCTCACAGAGACCAGCTTTTAATTCCAGAATTTATATGTTTAAATAAATGTTTTTCTAAAAAAAAAGCACACCAATGCAGACGGTCAAACTGCCCGAGAAGGATTTGAACCCAGTTTCCGAACGATTTGACCCGGGAACGCAGCCACAAGCACCACCCCACCCAGGAAACCCTGCATAACAATAGCCAGCAAAGCTGCGTGAGCACAACCGGGGCCGCAAGACCGGAAAGATGGAGCGAGATTCGCGACTGACCAAATATCCCGTCTTATTACTGGGCGGGGCTGCGACTCATACCGGCAGCTATGATTCCGACAGCTGCTGAAGCACTTGAAAGACAGGAACCCCCTTTACAATTCACGTCGGAGGGAAGGCATGGGAGGGCAGGGAAGTAATCCAGGACAACGCGTTAAAACCGCGTTTCTTCCTGGGTTTAACGGACCATGTGGCAGGCCCTGTTTGTCCCCTCTGCGGAGGGAATGAGAGCACAGGCACAGATGTCAGGCAGCTGTTGAGGCAGCCTCGCTCTTGGCCGCACGCCAGCCTCCGCAATCCGAGAGCAGCAGCTAAAAGTAAACAGTGATTCAGTTGTCCAAGCAACTGTGGAGAGAACAGGAGGCTCCACATCAGCAGAGGTAGGGATAGGGGAGGGAGCAGGAGCTGCAACTGTCGAGCATGGGTGGGGGGGGGGGGGGGGAGGGGGAGAGCGGGTATTAGCTTGATTAATAAAGATGTGTTTTCGCCTCCCCTCTCCGCCCCCCGCCGCTTTGAAGTCACGGAGCCCAGTGATTGCTTCAAACAACAAGCAGAAATTTGCCCGTAGGAGTGTTCCACGTTTCAATTTTGGGGACGATTCCGTCCCCAGTCCCTATCTCTGTCGCCTCCTCCAGCCCCTGCAACCGTCCGAGATCTCTGCCCTCCTCCAATTCCGATCTCTTGCGCATTTCACCCCCCCCCCCACCCCGCCCCCGATTCCCATCGCTCCACCATTGGCGGCCGTGCCTTCAGCTGCCTGGGGGCCCCCCAATCTTGGGAATTCCCACCCGAAACCTCTCCGCCTCCCTCTCTCCTCCTTTAAAACCTCCCTCTTTGACCGAGCTTTCGGTCGCCTGTCCCTAATATCTCCTTGTGTGGCTCAGGGTCGAGTTCTGTTTGATAACGCGCCTTGGGACGTTTTAGGTGCAATATAAATGCAAGTTTGTGTTGATGAGGAGGTGGGCAGGGCAGCTCAGCGCTGTGGGACACCCCCAGGCTGTTGGGAGTTGGAAAGGGAACCAGGATGAGTCACAGATGGGCCTGGCTGGAGGTGCAGTTGTATAAAAGCAGTCACTCCTCCCTGGACCAGTCAAGAAACCAACCTTACCACTGATTCAGTGCAAGTGCATCAACCACAAAGAAAGGTTGGCAAGCTGTATCTAGTGGAGTGCCACAGGGATCAGTGCTGGGGCCTCAACTATTTTACTATCTATATCAATGACTTGGATGAAGGGACCGAATGTTTGGTCGCTAATTTTGCCGATGACACCAAGATTGGAGGGAAAGTAAGTTGTCAAGAGGAGGTAAGGAGTCGGCAAAGGGATATGGATAGGTTAAGTGAGGGAGCAAAAATTTGGCAGGTGGAGTGTAATGTGGGGAAAATGTGACCTTGTCCACTGGCCACATGGTCCGTTAAACCCAGGAAGAATAGAAAAGCTGTATATTATTTAAATGGTGAGAGATTGCAGAACTCTGCGGTACAGAGGGATCCGGGCGTCCTGGTACATGGATCACAAAAAGTTAGTCCGCAGGTACAGCAAGTGATTAGGAAGGTAAATGGAATGTTGTCGTTTATTGCAAAGGGGAACGGAATATAAAAGTAGGGAAGTTTTGCTTCCGCTGTACAAGGCGTTGGTGAGACCACATCTAGAGTACTGCGTACAGTTTTGCTCTCCTTATTGGAAAAACTATAATTGTGAGTTCAGAGAAGGGTCACGCGACTGATTCCTGGGATGAACGTGTTATCTTATGAGGAGAGGTTGGACAGGTTGGGTCTGTATCCATTGGAGTTTCGAAGAATGAGAGGAGATCGGATTGAAACAGATAAGATCCTGAGGGGACTTGATAGAGTGGATACCGGGAGGATGTTTCCTCGTGTGGGGGAGACGAGAACTAGGGTTTAAGAATTAGCAGTCTCCCTTTTAAGACTGGGATGAGGAGAAATGTTTTCTCTCAGAGGGTTGTTAATCTGTGGAATTCTCTTCCCCAGAGAGCAGTGGAGGCTGGATCATTGAATATACTCAAGGCTGAGTTCGATAGATTTTGTGATCGACAAGGGGGTCAAAGGTTATGGGGGGGCAGACAGGAAAGTGGAGTCGAGGTCACAACCAGATCAGCCATGATCTTATCGAATGGCGGAGCGGGCTCGAGGGGCTGAATGGCCTTCTCCTGCTCCCAAGTCCAATAGCTGGCGAAACAGAATGATTTTTCACAAACAGGAAACAGCAGCACACTAACTGCAGTTCAGCTTTATTGATGTGATGTGGTATGAAGTATGGAATGAGATTAATCCAATACACACGACCTGGGCCTCCGAGCATATCAACATTCATTTCCGATTCGTGTTCAGTCAGGCTACAGCTTAGGCAGAGTGCTGGTAAGTATATTGCAGGAAACACCACCCAGTTTATCAGACCAGCAGTGTGAGAGGTTAAGGATCAAGCTGGCAAAACCCTCATTAAAAAAAAAAGACAGATGCTCAATTCAACCTGAATCTTCCACTTAGCTGCTCTCTCGGGAGTGACCTGCACCTTCCAAACCCGCAACCTCTACCACCTAGAAGGACAAGGGCAGCAGATGCATGGTAACATCACCACCTGCAAGATCCCCTCCAAGTCACACACCATCCTGACTTGGAACTATATCGGCTGTTCCTTCACTGTCGCTGGGTCAAAATCCTGGAACTCCCTTCCTAACAGTACTGTGGGTGTACCTACACCTTCTCAAGCGCTAATAAACACCAGCCTTGTTAACCCTAAATGTAAGGATCACTCACTGTGTAACTGTACAGAGTCACTGTTTATTCAGGGTGAGGGTCACTCGCTGTGTAACTGTACAGAGTCACTGTTTATTCAGGGTGAGGGTCACTCACTGTGTAACTGTACAGAGTCACTGTTTATTCAGGGTGACGATCACTCGCTGTGTAACTGTACAGAGTCAGTGTTTATTCAGGGTGAGGATCACTCACTGTGTAACTGTACAGAGTCACTGTTTATTCAGCGTGAGGATCAGTCACTGAGTAACCGGGGCGGCACAGTGGCGCAGTGGTTAGCACCGCAGCCTCACAGCTCCAGCGACCCGGGTTCAATACTGGGTACTGCCTGTGTGGAGTTCGCAAGTTCTCCCTGTGTCTGCGTGGGTTTCCTCCCCGTGCTCCGGTTTCCTCCCACATGCCAAAGACTTGCAGGTTGATAGGTTAATTGGCCATTATAAATTGCCCCTAGTATAGGTAGGCGGTAGGGAAATATAGGGACAGGTGGGGATGTGGTAGGAATATGGAATTAGTGTAGGATTAGTATAAATGGGTGGTTGATGGTCGGCACAGACTCGGTGGGCCGAAGGGCCTGTTTCAGTGCTGTATCTCTTAAAAAAAAACTGTACAGAGGCACTGTTTATTCAGAGTGAAGAAATCATTCACGTTTAAGGCCTATTGTTTTTCAAATTTTCTTATTAAAACTGTAAACTAGTTATTGGGAATTTCTGGCACACAAGCCCAGTGGGTTTATTTTAAGATGGGGTCCAGAACCGGGAGGCAATGGTGACACCAATCGTTTCAAACCATCCGGAAACTTCCCTGAACACCCTGTGCCAATGCAATTCCAAAATCGGTGCCTCTTCGCCAGCTGTACCAAGGGACAAATCGCCCGACTGGCAGGTAATCTCTCGTCACTGGTCATCCCTCTGCAAACGGCTCCACGATGCACCATTGGAATCAGTTCTGGACCCCACTTTTTGGGGGCAGTGGGGGAAAGAGCCAGCAACAGGCAGCATAGGCCGAATGGACTGCCCGTGCTGATTACCCGTGGGTTTTCTATATTCAAGCCTGGACTGCTTCCAGACTGTCCCAGACTGCGACTTCCCGCCGTGTCCGACCAAAGTGGCCCGGACCTCGAGTCCGAGCCGGTCAAGAAATAGGAGGAGGGGGCCATTCGGCCCCTCCAGCCCACTCCTCCATTCAATACGATCGTGGCTGATTTTCTATGGCAATTCCACGTTCCCCCCGCGCACTCCCTATATCCCTACCTTCCCTGAGAGACAGAAAATCTGTATCTCAGCCTTAAATATAGTCAACAATTGAGCTTCTGCAACCCTCTCGGGTAGAGAATTCCAAAAGATTCGCAACCTCCGAGTGGCAAAGATGCTCATCTCAGTCCTTCGTGGTTGTTCCCCTTTGCCTGTGACCTCACGTTCCAGATTCCGGGGGGGGCGGGGGGGGGGGAAGAGAAAAAACCAGGAGTCACATGTCGGCCAGACCGGGTGAGGCTGGCAGATTGCCTCCCCCTTGAAGGATGTGAGTGAGCCAGACGGGTTTGTACGACAGTCGATGATCGTTTCACGGCTGCCATATTAAAAGCCATCTTCCAATTCCAGACTTTTAGTCATGAATTGAATTTAAAATGCCACCAGCTGTCATTGCTGGGGTTTGTACCCAAATTAGCCTGGGCCTCCCTGGGTTACTAGGACCACTGCCTCCCTCATGGGACGAGAGCTCCAGTTACTCTCCACCCGAGCCCCAGTACAACCCAGTAAACCGCGGACTCTCTTCGAGCAGGCAACTCCCTGCTTTGGAACTCTGTGCTCTCGCTACCCAACTCGGGGCCCCCGCCTGTTGGACTCGTAAAGTACCTGCCCGGCAGCTTTGCCAAAATTAAAACCATAAACCGTGCAGCTGCCTCGTAACATTCGGAGACGGAGGCCCTGGCTGCGTGGTGTGGGAGGGAAGGCTAGTGAGGGGGGGGTGGGGGTGGGGGGAGGCCGACAGGCAGTTGGAAATCTTGCCAAGTTGGAATCCTTGTCAAGTTCCCACTGCCCGGTGACTCGGGCTGCTGTGGGGAGGACGGGGCCCTGCAGGTCAACTCCCGAGCTGGATCCGGGGCTGGAGAGCAGTTGCAGGAGGTGGAAGCTTCCGGAGTCGGGGGCCTCGTCAATCACAATTACCAGGATAACTGAATTCAAAGCAGCAGGAAATCACTGGAGGTGATGCGATTATCTCCTTGGCCGACCACAGGCAAAGCTAGCTCAAAATGCAACACTCACCCACCAATTGCCCCTCTCCCGGAGGCACAAGCAATCCTAAATTGCCTGCCGAATGCGGGTTGCCAACAACTCAAGACTGGGCCCCGTCACGGTGCAAGATCACTAGGCCCCAAAAACATTCCACAATCCCTGGTAAAATCCAGCGCACGTGTGATATTATGGAGCACGTAACCATGGGGGGGGAAACCTCTCGGCTGCCAAATATTACACACGTTCCCCAGTTCCACCGATTAATGGACATCTCCGGGGCCTCCG
>NW_027141321.1:975000-1005000 GCF_036365525.1 Heterodontus francisci
CCTGTTCAGTTGTAACAAGTCTTCCCTACTTTTAAACTCTAACCCCCTGGCAATAAAGGCAAATTCCATTTGCCTTCCTAATTACTTGCTGCACCTGCATGCTAACTTTTTGTGTTTCATGTACAAGAAAACCCAGATCCCTCTGTACTGCAGTATTTTGTAGTCTTTCTCCATCTAAATAATAATCTGCCTTTTTATTCTTCCTGCCAAAGTGGATGACCTCACACTTTCCCCACATTGAACACCATCTGCCAAGTTTTTTCCCACTCACTTAACCTATCTATATCCCTTTGCAGATTCTTTGTGTCCTCATCACTTCATGCCTTCCCACCTATTCTTGTATCATCAGAAAATTTGGATACACTGCACTCTGTCCCTTCGTCCAAGTCATTAATATAGATAGTAAATAGCTGAGGCCCTAGGACCGATCCTTGTGGCACCCCACTAGTTACAGCTTTCCAACCTGAAAAAGACCCATAGATCCCGACTCTCTGCTTTCTTTGTGTTAGCCATTCCTCAATCCTTGCCAACATGTTACCCGCAATACCCTGAGCTCTTATTTTGTACAATAACCTTTTATGTGGCTCCTTATCGAATGCCTTCTGAAAATCCAAATACACGACATCTACCGGTTCCCCTTTATTCACTCTGCTTGTTATATCCTCAAAGAACTCAAACAAATTTGTCAAACATGATTTGCCATTCATAAAACCATGTTGACTCTGTTTGATTGCATTATGTTTTTCTAAATGCCCTGCTATTTTTTTCCTTAATAATGGGCTCTAGCATTTTCCCAATGACAGATGTTAAGCTAACTGGTATGTAATATCCCGCTTTCTGTCTCCCTCCTTTGTTGAATAGGGGTGTCACATCAGCAGTTTTCTAATCCACTGGTACCCTCCCGGAATCCAGTGAGTTTTGGTATATTATGACCAATGCATCCACTATCTCTGCAGCCACTTCTTTTAAAACCCTTGGGTGCAGGCCATCAGGTCCTGGTGACTTGTCTGCCTTTAGTCCCATAAATCCAGCAACTTTTCCCTCGTGATAGAGATTGTTACAAGTTCCTGCCGCCCATTTACACCTTGTTCATCTATTATTGTTGGGATGTTTACTGTGTGAAGATTGATGCAAAATATCGGTTTAAATTATCTGCCATTTCCCTATTCCCCGTTATTAATTCCCCAGTCTCATCCTCTAATTACTTTAGCTACTCTCTTCCTTTTTATATACCGGTAGAAGCTCTTACTGTTTGTTTTTATATTTCTTGCCAATTTATTCTCATAATCTATTTTCTCCCTCTTTATTAGTTTTTCAGTCATCTGCTGCTGGTTTCTCAAAGCTTCCCAATCCTCTGGCCTACCACTAGTTTTTGCTGCATTGTATCCCTTTGTTTCTGATTTGATACTCTCCTTAACTTCCTTTGTTATCCACGGGTGGTTCATCGTTCTCTTCGAGTCCTTCCTTCTGTTTGCTGAGTGTTATGAAATATCTGCTTAAAAGTCTGTCATTGCTCATCTACTGACTTCCCCTGTCGTCTCTTTTCCCAGCGTGCTTCAGACAACTCTTTCTTCATTCCTCTGTAATTGCCCTCGTTTAAGTTGAAGACACTGGTTTGAGACCCGAGTTGCTCACCCTCAAACTGAATTTGAAATTCTACCATGTTATGGTAGACCGCTAACCCCCGGAGTATCTTTAACTGCGAGATCTCTCATGAATCCTACCTTCATTACACAATACCAAATCTAAAATAGCCTCCTCCCAGGTCGGGCACCCTGTACCCCATTGAGGGCCACGCCCCCCCCCCCCCCGCCCCCCACCAAAGTCCCAACCGCCTGCAACGCACATCACTCCCCCCCCCGCCTCCCTAACCGACCGCCCTTGCCTCACCGGGGCCCGACTGATTGTCCCCGGCAAGGCCCTAAAAACTTACCTGAATTCCGGGGCCGTCCTTCCTCTTCTCCCGATGGCCGGGTGCAGCCCCAGCAGTGGCCACCGCACCCGGGACCAAGAGCTGCGGGCCCGCTGATTGGCCGGCAGCTCAGTTAGGCGGGCCTTCCTGCCTCGAGGAAGTGGAAGTCCTGCTCGAGGAGCGAAAGGCCCTCAAAGGCCTGGCTCCGGGCTTGCTGTTGCAATGCGGGAAACCCAGCAGCCAGCTTGCGCACAGCAAGATCCCACAAACAGAAACGAGCATGTCATCTGTTTTTGTAGCGGCCGGGGGATCTTGCACATCCACCCGAGGGGGGCAGACGAGGGCCTCGGTTTAACGTCTCATCTGAAAGACGGCACCTCCGACAGTGCGGCACTCCCTCAGTACTGGCACCGGGAGCGTCGGCCTGGGTTATGGGCTCGAAGCCACAACCTTCCGACTCAGAGGCGAGAGAGAGTGACCCACTGGAGCCACAGCTGGGACCCCTGGAGTAGGCCTCAGGCTGATATTCACAGCTTGGCAAAGACTCAGGAAAAAGCCTTGTGATAAACCTCGTGTCACTCAAACTCATGCAAATGGAGATGGCGAGGGGATCAGATTAAATGGAACCGTTTATCTGTTTGAAACTCTTTAATCAGCCTGTATTACTCCCAGCTCAATCAGATGTACAGATGTACACCTTGTTACCTGGCACTGAGATACAGACACGTGCTCGTGCCGTTGGCCAAATCAGATCTTGTGTGTCTTATGATTGGGAGAGAATCTGATAAGTGTTCCACAGACAGTTTTATCGTATGGGGTAGCCTCCAGTCCCGGTCACTAACAAGGGGGCACGGACTGAGGATTGGCAGGAGCAGGGCAAAGAGGAAAGTTAGGAAGAATATTTTCACAGCAAGGGTTATCTATAATTGGGGGTACATTTGGCACCAGGCCTACGATTTGAGGCCTACGATTTGAGGCTTCAGTTTCAGGCCTCAATTGATGCTCATTGCTGCCAACAGAGCCACGGGAACATGGCACATGACGTATTTGAGATGTGAATACCTTTTATAACAAAGGGCAGAGTTGGGGGTTGGGGGTGGTGTTGAAACCAGGAGCCAATTCAGTTCAAGCTGTTTCGTTTTGAAGAAAATTCAGGTTGAGGTACAGAGTGCGGCTAAAGTGGGGTTACAGGCGGGTGTGGTTAGAGATTGGAGTGGCTTTACGGTCGGGGTCTGGGTGTGCTCATGGCGCCAGGGCGTGTTTCAGGCTGGGCACGGTCTGGGGCCTGTTGGGTTGCAGTTGCGTGCTGGTGTGCGCTCGTAACATGATAGAATTTCACATTCTGTTTGAGGGTGAGAATTTGGGTCTGAAACTCGTGTCTTCAACTCTAATAAAGACAGTTGGAGAGTTGGCTGAAGCACGCTAGGAAAATAGGTTAAAAGGGAGGACAGCAGATAAACAGTAGCAGACATTGAAGGAGATATTTTATAACTCAACAAAGATATATCCCATTGAGACAGACTCTATGAGAAGGAGGAAGCCTCTGTGGCTAACTAAGGAAGTTCAGGATGGTATCAAATTGAAAGAAAAGGTGTACAATTCTGTGGAGATTAGTGATAGGTCAGGAGATTGGCAAATGTTTAAAAACCAGAAAAGGATGACTATCAAAAATAATGAGGGAGAAATTAGAATATGCGCGAAAACGAGCAAGAAAAATAAATACGGACAGTTAGAGCTTCGAACAAGTATATAAAAAGGAGGAGAGTAGCTAAAGTAAATTTTGGTCAGTTCGAGGATGAGACTGGGGAATTAATAATGGGAAACAAGGAAATGCAAGAGACGTTGAACAGATATTTTGTTTCTGTCACAGAAAGCACTAAAATACATCCCAATAATCGTAGAAAATCAAGGGGCAAAAGGGAGGGAGGAACTTGAAACAATCGCTATCACTAGTGAAAAAGTCCTCGGAAAACTAATGGGACGAAAGGCTGACAAGTCCCCGGATCTGATGACCTGCAAACTAGGATTTTAAAAGAAGTGGCTGCAGAGATAGTGGATGCATTGGTTATAATATACCAAAACTCACTGGATTCCGGGAGGGTACCAGTGGATTGGAAAACTGCTGATGTGACACCCCTAT
Organism: Heterodontus francisci; assembly: GCF_036365525.1. Taxonomy (NCBI): domain Eukaryota; kingdom Metazoa; phylum Chordata; class Chondrichthyes; order Heterodontiformes; family Heterodontidae; genus Heterodontus; species Heterodontus francisci. The sequence goes on from NW_027141321.1 coordinate 979,053, forward strand.
TCAACAAAGGAGGGAGACAGAAAGCAGCAAAATATAGGCCAGTTTGCCTAACATCTGTCATTGGGAAAATGCGAGAATCCATTATTTAGGAAGTGATAGCAGGACATTGTATTATATTTTCGAAATTAGGCAAAGTCAACATGGTTTTATGAAAGGGAAATCGTTTTTGACAAATTTATGAGAGTTCTTTGAGGAAGAAACAAGCATGGTGGATAAAGGGGAACCAGTATTTCACTCGGCTGATTCCTGGGATGAAGGGGTTGTCTTATGAGGAAAGATTGAGTGGCTTGGGCCTATACTCATTGGTGTTTAGAAGAATGAGAGGTGACCTTATTGAAATGTATAAGATCCTGAGGGGGTTTGAGGGGGTACATGCTGAGAGGGTGTTGCCCCTCATGGGGGATTCTAGAACTAGGGGGCACAGTTTCAAAATAAGGGGTCTCCCTTTTAAGACGGAGATGAGGAGGAATTTCTTCTCTCTCAGGGTTGTTCATCTTTGGAATTCTCTTCCCCCAGAGAGCAGTGGAGGCTGGGTCAAAGTTTCAGCTGTTTGATCGACAAGGGAGTCGAGGGATATGGGGGGACAGGCAAGAAAGTGGAGTCGAGGCCACAATCAGATCAGCCGTGATCTTATTGAATGGCAGAGCAGGCTCGAGGGGCTGAATGGCCTACTCCTGCCCCTATATCTAATCTAATGGAATGCGTGCGAGGCTTGCTAACTGGTGCCTCTGCTTGCAGGTGGAAGGGCGACACTCAATGCTGCAAACCTTCAGGCAGCTGATGACGGAGGAGGGCGTGTGGGGCCTGAGCAAGGGGCTGTCAGCCCGGGTGTTATCCTCCACGCCCTCGGCCATCTGCATCGTGGTGGGCTACGAGACCCTGAAGAAGCTGAGCCTGCGGCCCGAGCTGGTGGACTCTCGACACTGGTAAACCCCCCCCCCCCCCCCCACCCCCCACCCCGGGAGAGGTCTGGGGGGGCCACTGAATCCACCCAGCGAACAGTTTGGCGGTGAGCTGTGTGCTCCCGGACAGAGCTACTCTTTTCCGCTCTGCGGGCTCAGTGCGTGCAACCATGTAAAATGAACGTCAAGATGATCATGGACTGTAAAATACGCTCGGAATTGTGTCGGAGACAAGCAAGGGGCAGCCCTCTCTAAACCTCAGCTCCCCGTCCCGGGGGCCGCGGGTCACGCCCGTGCCACCCACTGGCGGGAAACCCTGCTCCAGGCCTGAGCTAGGCCCAGGCTCTCCCGTACAAAGCCCTGAAGGAGCCTCCCAGCACGGCGCACCGTGGCCCCGTTCACAAGAGGCTGTGCCAAGGAGTGACGGGACGGAGGGTGGAGTTCGGGGGGGTCTCCGGATGGGAGTGAAGGGCCTGCTCGATGACCACCATCCGTTGGGAGTAATCAGACTTTGAGTTCAGGAGTGAGCGGAACCTCATTCTTAAATGTTGGGGGTGAGGGAGGGAGGTCTCCCCGTCACAGTGGGAGTCTCCCCATCACTGTGCATTATGGGGGGGTCTCAGTCTAATTTTTAAATGCTTTTAACCAGTTGGGGAAGAGCTGAGGGTCTCGGTCGCTGATGGCATTTTCCCCTTTACTGTGCGTGCAAAACTCTCCCTGTCTCCGGGGGTCTTCGTCTTCCGGGGGGCTCTCTTTGTCGATGTGTGCGGGGGCTCAGTTTCTGGGGGGGGGGGGTTTGGGGGGGTCTCTCCGTTGCTGTGTGTGCGGGTCTCCCCATCTCTGAGGCGGGTAGGTCTGTGTGCGTGGGGGTCTATGTATCTGGGGGTCTCCCTGTCTTTGTGTGCACGTGCGCGGGGGTCCCGGTCTCAGTGTGCTAGGTGGGGGTGGGGTCTCCATGTCTCTGTCTGCGGGGGGGACTCGGTCGATGTTGAGGTAGGGGTCCAAGAGAGCAACCCTGCTTCTTTGATTCAATTGGTTCATTCCCCAGTGTGCTGTCCATTTTAATAAAGGTGAATGGGGGGAAACAGTGTCTGTGTCCAACTCAACTCACAACAAACCAAACAATATCTTCGCAGGTTCCTCAAATGAGGCCAAATGGATAGAACTTAAAAAGAAAAAGGGGGCAATCACTTGGCTGGGTGTGTACTACAGGTCTCCAAACAGTCAGGGAGAAATAGAGGAGCAGATATGTAGGCAAATCTCAGAGAGGTGCAAAAATAATAAGGTAATAATAGTAGGGGATTTCAACTTCTCCAATATTAACTGGGATAGACTTAGTGGAAAAGGCTTAAAAGGGGCGGAATTCTTAAAATGTATGCAGGAGAGCTTTTTCCTCAGCCAGTACGTAGAAAGTCCAACAAGAGAAGGGACAATACTGGACCGAATCCTAGGGAATGAAGCCGGACAAGTGGTAGAAGTGTCAGTGGGGGAGCATTTCGGGGATAGTTACCATAACTCTAAGATTTAAGGTAATCATAGAAAAGGACAAAGAGGGACCGGAAATAAAGGTACTGAATTGGGAGAAGGCCGATTTCAATAGGCACAGCGGCGCAGTGGTTAGCACCGCAGCCTCACAGCTCCAGTGACCCGGGTTCCGTTCTGGGTACTGCCTGGCCAAAGTGGACTGGGAGCAGCTACTTGTAGGAAAGTCTACATCAGACCAGTGGGAGTCATTCAAAGAGGAAATAATGAGAGCTCAGAGCCAACATGTACCCGTTAAGGTGAAGGGTAGGACCAACAAGTCCAGGGAATGCTGGATGTCAAGGGATACAGAGGATTGGATCAGGAAAAAAAAGGAGGCTTATGGCAGATTCAGAGTGCTGAAAATAGCGGAGGTATTAGAGGAGTATAGAAAGTGTAGGATGGCACTTAAAAAAGTAATTAGGAGAGCAAAGAGGGGACATGAAAAAACACTGGCGGGCAAGATAAAGGAAAATCCCAAGGCGTTTTATAAATATATTAAGGGCAAAAGGATAAGCAGGGAAAGAGTGGGCCCATTAGGGGCCAAAGTGGCAATTCTGGTCGCCACACTACCAGAAGGACGTGGAGGCTTTGGAGAGGGTACAGAGGAGGTTTACCAGGATGTTGCCTGGTCTGGAGGGTATTAGCTATGAGGAGAGGTTGGATAAACTCGGATTGTTTTCACTGGAACGACGGAGGTGGAGGGGCGACATGATAGAGGTTTACAAAGTTATGAGCGGCATGGACAGAGTGGATAGTCAGAAGCTTTTTCCCAGGGTGGAAGAGTCAGTTACTAGGGGACATAGGTTTGAGGTGCGAGGGGCAAGTTTTTTACACAGAGGGTGGTGAGTGCCTGGAACTTGCTGCCAGGGGAGGTGGTGGAAGCAGATACGATAGAGACGTTTAAGAGACATCTTGACAAATATATGAATAGGAAGGGAAGAGAGGGATACGGACCCCGGAAGTGCAGAAGATTTTAGTTCAGGCAGGCATCAAGATCGGCGCAGGCTTGGAGGGCCGAATGGCCTGTTCCTGTGCTGTACTGTTCTATGTGTGTGCAGCCAGAGGACATAGGTAAGGTTTTAAATGATTACTTTTCATCTGTGTTCACTATGGAGAAGGATGATGTCGGTGTAGAGATCAGGGAGGGGGATTGTGATATACTTGAACATATTAGCATTGAAAGAGAGGAAGTATTAGCTGTTTTAGCGGGCTTAAAAGTGGATAAATTCCCAGGTCCAGATGAGATGTATCCCAGGCTGTTATGAGAGGCAAGGGAGGAGATAGCAGGGGCTCTGACACAAATTTTCAAATCCTCTCTGGCCACAGGAGAGGTACCAGAGGATTGGAGGACAGTGAATGTGGTATCATTATTCAAGAAGAGTAGCAGGGATAAACCAGGTAATTACAGGCCAGTGAGTCTAACATCAGTGGTTGGGAAACTATTGGAAAAAATTCTGAGAGACAGGATTAATCTCCACTTGGAGAGGCAGGGATTAATCGGGGATAGTCAGCACGGCTTTGTCAGGGGGAGAGCATGTCTGACTAACTTGATTGAATTTTTCGAGGAGGTGACGAGATGTGAAGATGAGGGTAAAGCAGTTGAAGTAGTCTACATGGACTTCAGTAAGACTTTTGCTGAGGTCCTGCATGGGAAATTGGTTAAGAAGGTAAGAGCCCATGGGATCCAGGGCAAATTGGATCCAGAATTGGCTTAGTGGCAGGGATTACAATAGTTAGGTGCTTGATGGACGGCACAGACATGATGGGCCAAAGGGCCAGTTTCTGTGCTTTATCACTCTATGACGCTCACAACGAACCAAACAAACTCACAACGAACCAATCAAACTCACAACGAACCAAACAAACTCAACGAACCAAACAAACTCACAACGAACCAATCAAACTCACAACGAACCAAACAAACTCACAACGAACCAATCAAACTCACAACGAACCAAACAAACTCACAACGAAACAAACAAACTCACAACGAACCAAACAAACTCACAACGAACCAAACAAACTCACAACAAACCAATCAAACTCACAACGAACCAAACAAACTCACAACGAAACAAACAAACTCACAACGAAACAAACAAACTCACAACGAACCAAACAAACTCACAACGAACCAAACAAACTCACAACGAACCAATCAAACTCACAACGAACCAAACAAACTCACAACGAACCAATCAAACTCACAACGAACCAAACAAACTCACAACGAAACAAACAAACTCACAACGAACCAATCAAACTCACAACGAACCAAACAAACTCACAACGAACCAAACAAACTCACAACGAAACAAACAAACTCACAACGAACCAAACAAACTCACAACGAACCAATCAAACTCACAACGAAACAAACAAACTCACAACGAAACAAACAAACTCACAACGAAACAATCAAACTCACAACGAACCAATCAAACTCACAACGAACCAAACAAACTCACAACGAACCAAACAAACTCACAACGAAACGAACAAACTCACAACGAAACGAACAAACTCACAACGAAACGAACAAACTCACAACGAACCGAACAAACTCACAACGAAACAATCAAACTCACAACGAAACAAACAAACTCACAACGAACCAAACAAACTCACAACGAAACAAACAAACTCACAACGAAACAAACAAACTCACAACGAAACAAACAAACTCACAACGAAACAATCAAACTCACAACGAACCAAACAAACTCACAACGAACCAATCAAACTCACAACGAAACAAACAAACTCACAACGAACCAAACAAACTCACAACGAACCAATCAAACTCACAACGAACCAATCAAACTCACAACGAAACAAACAAACTCACAACGAACCAATCAAACTCACAACGAACCAAACAAACTCACAACGAACCAAACAAACTCACAACGAACCAATCAAACTCACAACGAACCAATCAAACTCACAACGAACCAAACAAACTCACAACGAACCAAACAAACTCACAACGAACCAATCAAACTCACAACAAAACAAACAAACTCACAACGAACCAAACAAACTCACAACGAACCAAACAAACTCACAACGAACCAATCAAACTCACAACAAAACAAACAAACTCACAACGAACCAAACAAACTCACAACGAACCAAACAAACTCACAACGAACCAATCAAACTCACAACAAAACAAACAAACTCACAACGAACCAAACAAACTCACAACGAACCAAACAAACTCACAACGAACCAATCAAACTCACAACGAACCAATCAAACTCACAACGAAACAAACAAACTCACAACGAACCAAACAAACTCACAACGAACCAAACAAACTCACAACGAACCAATCAAACTCACAACGAACCAATCAAACTCACAACGAAACAAACAAACTCACAACGAACCAATCAAACTCACAACGAAACAAACAAACTCACAACGAACCAATCAAACTCACAACGAACCAAACAAACTCACAACGAACCAAACAAACTCACAACGAAACAAACAAACTCACAACGAACCAATCAAACTCACAACGAAACAAACAAACTCACAACGAACCAAACAAACTCACAACGAACCAAACAAACTCACAACGAACCAATCAAACTCACAACGAACCAAACAAACTCACAACGAAACAAACAAACTCACAACGAACCAATCAAACTCACAACGAACCAATCAAACTCACAACGAACCAAACAAACTCACAACGAACCAATCAAACTCACAACGAAACAATCAAACTCACAACGAACCAAACAAACTCACAACGAACCAAACAAACTCACAACGAACCAAACAAACTCACAACGAACCAATCAAACTCACAACGAACCAAACAAACTCACAACGAACCAAACAAACTCACAACGAAACAAACAAACTCACAACGAACCAATCAAACTCACAACGAACCAATCAAACTCACAACGAAACAAACAAACTCACAACGAACCAAACAAACTCACAACGAACCAATCAAACTCACAACGAACCAAACAAACTCACAACGAACCAAACAAACTCACAACGAACCAAACAAACTCACAACGAACCAAACAAACTCACAACGAACCAAACAAACTCACAACGAACCAAACAAACTCACAACGAACCAAACAAACTCACAACGAACCAAACAAACTCACAACGAACCAAACAAACTCACAACGAACCAAACAAACTCACAACGAACCAAACAAACTCACAACGAACCAAACAAACTCACAACGAACCAAACAAACTCACAACGAACCAAACAAACTCACAACGAACCAAACAAACTCACAACGAACCAAACAAACTCACAACGAACCAATCAAACTCACAACGAACCAAACAAACTCACAACGAACCAAACAAACTCACAACGAACCAAACAAACTCACAACGAACCAATCAAACTCACAACGAACCAATCAAACTCACAACGAACCAAACAAACTCACAACGAACCAAACAAACTCACAACGAACCAAACAAACTCACAACGAACCAAACAAACTCACAACGAACCAAACAAACTCACAACGAAACAAACAAACTCACAACGAACCAAACAAACTCACAACGAACCAAACAAACTCACAACGAACCAATCAAACTCACAACGAACCAATCAAACTCACAACGAAACAAACAAACTCACAGCGAACCAAACAACCCATCGTAACCTGGGTGACTGTTGCCAGGAGGCGGAGATGGAGGAACAACATGGGACCTTCCCCTCTGCATTGACCACCTCCCTCCCCCCCACCCTCCAAGATCTCTGCGCTCCTCCAATTCCGGCCTCTTGCCCATCCCCCCCCGATTCCCATCGCTCCACCATTGGCGGCCGTGCCTTCAGCTCCCTTTGGCCCTAACTTCTGGAATTCCCTCATTAAATCTCTCCACCTCTCTCTCTTCTTTTAAGACCATCCTCCTTGGTTGTAGGGGATCTGGGATAAACAGTCTGATAATTTAGAGACAGCGGAGGAGTGGAGAGAGGTGGTGGTGAGGTAGAGCTGGGTGTCGTCAGTGTACATGTGAAAACTAACACTGTGTTTTCGGATGATTTTGAAATGACCATGCCAAACTCACGGGCCTGGAGTTGTGAAGGAGGGGATAATCTCCTCCTCTCTTGATCTCTGGGTCTACTAGATGCTATCCCCAATTCCTTGGAGCCAGGGTTCAAACAGGGTTTTAAAGTTCAGACAAAATTCCGAGCGATGAGCGCAGTAAGCTGGGCTTCAATGTTAATAAGTAAATCTACAAACAGTGGGAAGTGTTGAAACAAGAATTTGTTCCAATACAAAAAAAAAAGCAGAGGCGACACTTGATGTAGCTGTGGCCCAGACGTGAGGTATGTGATAGGATGAAGCTGAAAAGGAACAAACCAGAAGACTGGATGGACTGTAACAAAAGCTTATATACAATAAGGAGACGGCAAGGGTAACATAAACCTTTTAAAGACCGAGACAGCTGAGGTGAGATAATTAGAAGGAAATGGCGGACTTGTCCAATGTTCCTGCTATCAAGTCACAGTGGAGAGAGTATTAAATACCTGTGGGACAAGATAGGTAGGGTCGATAGAAGGTCAGAGGGTAAAGGAGAGAATACCGGGACTGCAGATGGGGCACTCAATGGAATATCAAGAGGAATGGAGTGACTGAGTCTGCGGAATAATATCAGCTGGACACAGAGCATCAGCACGGATTTGAGAACGGTAAGTAATGTTGGAATAATCTCACTCTGTAAACTTCGATCTCATCACTCAGTGTGTGGGACATCCCAGACGGAAACTCCATCACTCCCTGTGTGGGATATCCCGGACCCGAAATCCCATCACTCCCCGTGTGGGATATCCCGGACCCGGAACCCCATCACTCACCATGTGGGACATCCCGGACCGGAAACCCCATCGCTCCCCGTGTGGGACATCCCGGACCGGAAACCCCATCACTCACCGTGTGGGACATCCCAGACCGGAAACCCCATCACTCACCGTGTGGGACATCCCAGACCCGAAACCCCATCACTCCCCGTGTGGGACATCCCAGACCCGAAACCCCATCACTCCCCGTGTGGGACATCCCGGACCGGAAACACCATCACTCACCCTGTGGGACATCCCAGACCCGAAACCCCATCACTCACCCTGTGGGACATCCCAGACCCGAAACCCCATCACTCCCCATGTGGGACATCCCGGACCGGAAACACCATCGCTCCCCGTGTGGGACATCCCAGACCCGAAACCCTATCACTCCCCGTGTGGGACATCCCGGACCCGAAACCCCATCACTCCCCGTGTGGGACATCCCAGACCCGAAACCCTATCACTCCCCGTGTGGGACATCCCGGACCCGAAACCCCATCACTCACCCTGTGGGACATCCCAGACCCGAAACCCCATCACTCCCCATGTGGGACATCCCGGACCCGAAACCCCATCACTCCCCGTGTGGGACATCCCGGACCGGAAACCCCATCGCTCCCCGTGTGGGACATCCCAGACCCGAAACCCTATCACTCCCCGTGTGGGACATCCCGGACCCGAAACCCCATCACTCCCCGTGTGGGACATCCCAGACCCGAAACTCTATCACTCCCCGTGTGGGACATCCCGGACCCGAAACCCCATCACTCCCCGTGTGGGACATCCCGGACCCGGAACCCCATCACTGCCCGTGTGGGACATCCCGGACCCGGAACCCCATCACTCCCCGTGTGGGACATCCCGGACCCGGAACCCCATCACTCCCCGTGTGGGATATCCCAGACCCGAAACCCCATCACTGCCCGTGTGGGACATCCCGGACCCGAAACCTCATCACTGCCCGTGTGGGGTACCCCAGACCGGAAACCCCATCACTGCCCGTGTGGGACATCCCGGACCCGAAACCCCATCACTGCCCGTGTGGGATATCCCAGACCCGAAACCTCATCACTCACTGTGTGGGATATTTCGGACCCGAAACCCCATCACTGCCCGTGTGAGACATCCCAGACCCGAAACCCCATCACTGCCCGTGTGGGACATCCCGGACCCGAAACCTCATCACTGCCCGTGTGGGATGCCCCAGATCCGAAACCCCATCACTGCCCGTGTGGGACATCCCGGACCCGAAACCCCATCACTCCCCGTGTGGGATATCCCAGACCCGAAACCCCATCACTGCCCGTGTGGGACATCCCGGACCCGAAACCTCATCACTGCCCGTGTGGGGTACCCCAGACCGGAAACCCCATCACTGCCCGTGTGGGACATCCCGGACCCGAAACCCCATCACTGCCCGTGTGGGATATCCCAGACCCGAAACCTCATCACTCACTGTGTGGGATATTTCGGACCCGAAACCCCATCACTGCCCGTGTGAGACATCCCAGACCCGAAACCCCATCACTGCCCGTGTGGGACATCCCAGATCCGAAACCTCATCACTCACTGTGTGGGATATTTCGGACCCGAAACCCCATCACTGCCCGTGTGGGACATCCCGGACCCGAAACCCCATCACTCCCCACGTGGGATGCCCCAGACCCGAAACCTCATCACTGCCCGTGTGGGATATCCCAGATCCGAAACCCCATCACTGCCCGTGTGGGATATCCCAGACCCGAAACCCCATCACTGCCCGTGTGGGACATCCCGGACCCGAAACCTCATCACTGCCCGTGTGGGGTACCCCAGACCGGAAACCCCATCACTGCCCGTGTGGGACATCCCGGACCCGAAACCTCATCACTGCCCGTGTGGGATATCCCAGACCCGAAACCCCATCACTGCCCGTGTGGGACATCCCGGACCCGAAACCTCATCACTGCCCGTGTGGGGTACCCCAGACCGGAAACCCCATCACTGCCCGTGTGGGACATCCCAGATCCGAAACCCCATCACTGCCCGTGTGGGACATCCCAGATCCGAAACCCCATCACTGCCCGTGTGGGACATCCCAGACCGGAAACCTCATCACTCCCCGCGTGGGATACCCCAGACACGAAACCTCATCACTCACTGTGTGGGATATTTCGGACCCGAAACCCCATCACTGCCCGTGTGAGACATCCCAGACCCGAAACCCCATCACTGCCCGTGTGGGACATCCCAGATCCGAAACCTCATCACTCACTGTGTGGGATATTTCGGACCCGAAACCCCATCACTGCCCGTGTGGGACATCCCGGACCCGAAACCCCATCACTCCCCACGTGGGATGCCCCAGACCCGAAACCTCATCACTGCCCGTGTGGGATATCCCAGATCCGAAACCCCATCACTGCCCGTGTGGGATATCCCAGACCCGAAACCCCATCACTGCCCGTGTGGGACATCCCGGACCCGAAACCTCATCACTGCCCGTGTGGGGTACCCCAGACCGGAAACCCCATCACTGCCCGTGTGGGACATCCCGGACCCGAAACCTCATCACTGCCCGTGTGGGATATCCCAGACCCGAAACCCCATCACTGCCCGTGTGGGACATCCCGGACCCGAAACCTCATCACTGCCCGTGTGGGGTACCCCAGACCGGAAACCCCATCACTGCCCGTGTGGGACATCCCAGATCCGAAACCCCATCACTGCCCGTGTGGGACATCCCAGATCCGAAACCCCATCACTGCCCGTGTGGGACATCCCAGACCGGAAACCTCATCACTCCCCGCGTGGGATACCCCAGACACGAAACCTCATCACTCACTGTGTGGGATATTTCGGACCCGAAACCCCATCACTGCCCGTGTGGGATATCCCAGATCCGAAACCTCATCACTGCCCGTGTGGGATATCCCAGACCCAAAACCCCATCACTGCCCGTGTGGGACATCCCAGACCGGAAACCTCATCACTCCCCACGTAGGATGCCCCAGATCCGAAACCCCATCGCTCCCCGCGTGGGATACCCCAGACCCGAAACCTCATCACTGCCCGTGTGGGACATCCCAGACCCAAAACCCCATCACTGCCCGTGTGGGACATCCCAGACCGGAAACCTCATCACTCCCCGCGTGGGATACCCCAGACCCGAAACCTCATCACTCACTGTGTGGGATATTTCGGACCCGAAACCCCATCACTGCCCGTGTGGGACATCCCAGACCCGAAACCTCATCACTCACTGTGTGGGACATCCCAGATCCGAAACCCCATCACTGCCCGTGTGGGACATCCCGGACCCGAAACCCCATCACTGCCCGTATGGGATATCCCAGACCCAAAACCCCATCACTCACTGTGTGGGATATTTCGGACCCGAAACCCCATCACTGCCCGTGTGGGACATCCCAGACCCGAAACCCCATCACTCACCCTGTGGGATATCCCAGATCCGAAACCCCATCACTGCCCGTATGGGATATCCCAGACCCAAAACCCCATCACTCACTGTGTGGGATATTTCGGACCCGAAACCCCATCACTGCCCGTGTGGGACATCCCAGACCCGAAACCCCATCACTCACCGTGTGGGATATCCCAGATCCGAAACCTCATCACTGCCCACGTGGGATGCCCCAGATCCGAAACCCCATCGCTCCCCGCGTGGGATACCCCAGATCCGAAACCCCATCGCTCCCCGCGTGGGATACCCCAGATCCGAAACCCCATCGCTCCCCGCGTGGGATGCCCCAGACCGGAAACCTTATCACCTTGCCCTGTGTCTGGAATAGGGGACAAAGGCCCTCTTCACTCAGTGAGTGATTTCTCCCAGCCGGGAGTAACTCTGAGTGAGCAGCAGGGGGCTGCAGAGTTCAGATTTGGGACACCCGAGGAACGGGGGATCTGTATTTCACGTCCCTGTGGGCAGGGATAATCCGGTGAGGACTCCGAAATGTCATATTGGTAGCTTTGAAATCCAATGGATGAGAGGGGGCCGGGAAATTCCAACAACTGGTAAAGAGAGTTAAATTGTCACAGTGACGCCTGGAATCGGCTCTCTGACTCAGTACTGGGCGGAACATTTAAACTGGATTTTAAAAATAGCCTTTTTAATTTAGATTGTGGGAATGTGGGCATCGGTGGCAAGGCTGGTATTTATTGCCCATTCCTGATTGGCCAATGAAGACGGGGTAAAAATTTTGATACAGCTGCGTGTCTTGAGTGAACCGCGTTTGGCGTTGAGACTGGAGTCACCTATAGGCCCAGACCCGGTAAGGACACCAGGCCTCCTTCTCTAAAGGACTTTGCTGACCTGGTTGGCTCTTTAACATACGGACATGCAAATTAGGAGCAGGAGTAGGCCAGGCCACTCGGCCCCTCGATAGGTTCGTGGCTGAACTGATTTCTCCACATTCCCACCTTCCCCGATAACCTTTCACCCTCTTGCTTATCGAGAATCTATCTAGTTCTGAATATTTTGAAGGCTTCCACTGCCTTTTGAGGAAGAGAATTCCAAAGACTCACTCCCCTCTGAGAGAAACAATTTCTCCTCATCTCTGTCTTAAATGGGTGACCCCTTATTTTTAAACAGTGACCCCTCGTTCTAGATTCTCCCACAAGGGGAAACATCCTTTCCACATCCACCCTGTCAAGACCCCTCAGGATCTTATATGATTCAATCAAGTCGCCTCTTACTCTTCTAAATTCCAGTGGATACAAGCCTAGCCTGTCCAATCTTTCCTCATAAGACAGCCCACCCATTTCAGGTATTAGTCTCTGAACTGCTTCCAACGCATTTACATCCTTCCTTAAATATGGAGACCAGTACTGTACACAGTACTCCAGATGTGGTCTCACCAATGCCCTGTATAACTGAAGCATAACCTCCCTACTTTTATATTCAATTCCCCTCGTGATAAATGATAACATTCTATTAGCTTTCCTAATTACGTGCTGTACCTGCACACTAACCTTTTACGATTCATGCACTAGGACACCCAGATCCCTCTGCATCTCCGAGCTCTGCAATCTCTCACCATTTAGATAATATGCTTCTTTTTCATTCTTCCTGCTAAAGTGGACAATTTCCCTCTTTCCCACATTATACTCCAATTGCCAGGTCTTTGCCCGCTCACTGAATCTATCTATATCCCTTTGTAGCCTCCTTATGTCTTCTTCACAAGTTACTTTCCTACCTATCTTTGTGTCATCAGCAAATTTAACAACCGCACCTTCAGTCCCTTCATCTAAGTCATTTATATAAATTGTAAACAGTTGAGGCCCCAGCACAGATCCCTGTGGCACACCACTCGTTACATCTTGCCAACCAGAAAATGACCCATTTATGCCTTACTCTCTGTTTCCTGTTAGCTAGCCAATCTTCTATCCATACCAATATGTTACCCCCTACACCATGAGCTTTTATTTTCCACAATAACCTTTCATGTGGCATCTTATCAAATGCCTTCTGGAAATCTAAATACAATACATCCACCGGTTCCCCTTTATCCACAGCACATGTAACTCCCTCAAAGAACTCCAATAAATTGGTTAAACATGATTTCCCTGTCACAAAACCATGTTGACTCTGCCTGATGACCTTGAATTTTTCTAAATGCCCTGCTATAACATCTTTAATAACAGCTTCTAACATATTCCCTAAGACAGATGTTAAGCTAACTGGCCTGTAATTTCCTGCTTTCTGTCTCCCTCCCTTTTTGAATAAAGGAGTTACATTCGCTATTTTCCAATCTAACAGAAGCTTCCCCGAATCTTGGGAATTTTGGAAAATTAAAACTAACGCACCAACTATCTCACGAGCCACTTCTTCCATCAGGACCTGGGGACTTGTCAGCCCGCAGCTCCGACAATTTGCTCAGTAAAACGAATGACCCATTTGGGGGAATCAACAACAATATTGGCGCCACACTCTAACCAACTGAGCTATCCAGCCAGTATATGAGTAAGAACCAAACTGCTTCACTGCCAAGTTTTTAATTCCAGGTTTTTTTTTTAACTGCACTGAAATTCTCAAACGGTTCTGGTTGAATTTGAAATGACAATCTCCCCATTGTTAGTCCAGGCCATCCCGAGTTATGGGCAAGGCCCAGTGTCTGTTCTCCGACAGTGGGGATCTGGGAGACCTGGTGGGGCCTAACCCTGAGAGATCAAGGACGATGGCGGTGTGGGGAAAGATTAGAGTCTGACCCGGGCCTGCATTGTCAGGTCACCCAAGATCCAGGCCCCAGGCTTCGTGTTCCAGGCCCCAGGCTCCAGTGTGAGCCACTGCACAAGTGGAGGGTCTGACGGGGAACGGCCCTGATCGTGTGACTCCACTCAGGCTCCTCGGTCTCTCGGCTGGCTCAGGATGACCCCAGTTTGAAGTGAGGGGGGGAGAGAGGAGGAGGGCGGGCTGAGAGGACAGGGAGAGAGGTGGGTGGAGAAAGAGCGGGGGGGGGGGGGGTGGGGGAGGAGGAGAGGAGGGTAGGAGAGGGGAGGGAGTGGGGGCGGAGAGCAGGGGGAATGAGGGTGAGGGTTGGGAGGAGGGGAGAGGGAAGCAGGAGGAGAAGGGAATGGGGGGAGGTGAGGAGGGGAGTGGAGAAGAAGAAATGGGTGGGGGGCAAGGAGGGGAAAGGGGGAGGAGTGGGAAGAGATAGGGGAACAGTATGGAGAGGAAAAAAAGGGGGAGGAGGGGGCAGGGATGAGGGGGAGAGGTGAGGGAGGAGAAAGGGAGATGAGGTTATGGAGATGGTATGAGGGGGAAGTGTGGTCACCCTGTTCTGCCTGCAGTGTGAGTGTGTGTGATGGGGTGTGAGGGAGAGACTGCAGTGTGTGTGTGTGTGTGTGATGGGGTGTGAGGGGAGAGACTGCAGTGTGTGTGTGTGTGAAGGGAGAGACTGCAGTGTGTGTGTGTGTGATGGGGTGAGGGGAGAGACTGCAGTGTGTGTGTGTGAAGGGGTGTGAGGGAGAGACTGCAGTCTGTGTGTGTGTGTGTGATGGGGTGTGAGGGGAGAGACTGCAGTGTGTGTGTGTGTGAAGGGAGAGACTGCAGTGTGTGTGTGTGTGATGGGGTGAGGGGAGAGACTGCAGTGTGTGTGTGTGAAGGGGTGTGAGGGGAGAGACTGCAGTGTGTGTGTCAAGGGGTGTGAGGGGAGAGACTGCATTGTGTGTGTGTGTAATGGGGTGTGAGAGAGACTGCAGTGTGTGTGTGTGTGTGTGTGTGTGTGTGAAGGGGTGTGAGGGGAGAGACTGCAGTGTGTGTGTGTGATGGGGTGTGAGGGGAGAGACTGCAGTGTGTGTGTGTGTGTGATGGGGTGTGAGGGGAGAGACTGCAGTGTGTGTGTGTGTGATGGGGTGTGAGGGGAGAGACTGCAGTGTGTGTGTGTGTGATGGGGTGTGAGGGGAGAGACTGCAGTGTGTGTGTGTGTGTGTGAAGGGGTGTGAGGGGAGAGACTGCAGTGTGTGTGTGTGTGAAGGGGTGTGAGGGGAGAGACTGCAGTGTGTGTGTCTGTGATGGGGTGTGAGGGGAGAGACTGCACTGTGTGTGTGTGTGTGTGAAGGGAGAGACTGCAGTGTGTGTGTGTGTGTGAAGGGGTGTGAGGGGAGAGACTGCAGTGTGTGTGTGTGTGTGTGTGTGAGAGACTGCAGTGTGTGTGTGTGATGGGGTGTGAGGGGAGAGACTGCAGTGTGTGTGATGGGGTGTGAGGGGAGAGACTGCAGTGTGTGTGTGATGGGGTGTGAGGGGAGAGACTGCAGTGTGTGTGTGTGTGTGTGTGTGTGTGATGGGGTGAGGGGAGAGACTGCAGTGTGTGTGTGTGTGTGTGTGTGTGATGGGGTGTGACAGGAGAGACTGCTGTGTGTGTGTGTGATGGGGTGTGAGGGGAGAGACTGCAGTGTGTGTGTGTGTGTGAGGGGAGAGACTGCAGTGTGTGTGTGTGTGTGTGTGATGGGGTGTGAGGGGAGAGACTGCAGTGTGTGTGTGTGTGTGAGGGGAGAGACTGCAGTGTGTGTGATGGGGTGTGAGGGGAGAGACTGCAGTGTGTGTGTGATGGGGTGTGAGGGGAGAGACTGCAGTGTGTGTGTGTGTGTGATGGGGTGTGAGCGGAGAGACTGCAGTGTGAGTGTGAGGGAGAGACTGCAGGGTGTGTGTGTGTGATGGGGTGTGAGGGGAGAGACTGCAGTGTGTGTGTGTGATGGGGTGTGAGGGGAGAGACTGCAGTGTGTGTGTGTGTGTGATGGGGTGTGAGGGGAGAGACTGCAGTGTGTGTGTGTGTGTGATGGGGTGTGAGGGGAGAGACTGCAGTGTGTGTGTGTGATGGGGTGTGAGGGGAGAGACTGCAGTGTGTGTGTGTGTGTGATGGGGTGTGAGGGGAGAGACTGCAGTGTGTGTGTGTGTGATGGGGTGTGAGGGGAGAGACTGCAGTGTGTGTGTGTGATGGGGTGTGAGGGGAGAGACTGCAGTGTGTGTGTGTGATGGGGTGTGAGGGGAGAGACTGCAGTGTGTGTGTGTGTGTGTGTGTGTGATGGGGTGTGAGGGGAGAGACTGCAGTGTGTGTGTGTGTGTGTGATGGGGTGTGAGGGGAGAGACTGCAGTGTGTGTGTGTGTGATGGGGTGTGAGGGGAGAGACTGCAGTGTGTGTGTGTGATGGGGTGTGAGGGGAGAGACTGCAGTGTGTGTGTGTGATGGGGTGTGAGGGGTGAGACTGCAGTGTGTGTGTGTGTGATGGGGTGTGAGGGGAGAGACTGCAGTGTGTGTGTGTGATGGGGTGTGAGGGGAGAGACTGCAGTGTGTGTGTGTGTGTGATGGGGTGTGAGGGGAGAGACTGCAGTGTGTGTGTGTGATGGGGTGTGAGGGGAGAGACTGCAGTGTGTGTGTGTGATGGGGTGTGAGGGGAGAGACTGCAGTGTGTGTGTGTGATGGGGTGTGAGGGGAGAGACTGCAGTGTGTGTGTGTGATGGGGTGTGAGGGGAGAGACTGCAGTGTGTGTGATGGGGTGTGAGGGGAGAGACTGCAGTGTGTGTGTGTGTGATGGGGTGTGAGGGGAGAGACTGCAGTGTGTGTGTGTGTAAGTGATGGGGTGTGAGGGGAGAGACTGCAGTGTGTGTGTGTGATGGGGTGTGAGGGGAGAGACTGCAGTGTGTGTGATGGGGTGTGAGGGGAGAGACTGCAGTGTGTGTGTAAGTGATGGGGTGTGAGGGGAGAGACTGCAGTGTGTGTGTGTGTGATGGGGTGTGAGGGGAGAGACTGCAGTGTGTGTGTGTGTGATGGGGTGTGAGGGGAGAGACTGCAGTGTGTGTGTGTGATGGGGTGTGAGGGGGGAGACTGCAGTGTGTGTGTGTGTGATGGGGTGTGAGGGGAGAGACTGCAGTGTGTGTGTGTGATGGGGTGTGAGGGGACAGACTGCAGTGTGTGTGTGTGATGGGGTGTGAGGGGAGAGACTGCAGTGTGTGTGTGTGATGGGGTGTGAGGGGAGAGACTGCAGTGTGTGTGTGTGATGGGGTGTGAGGGGAGAGACTGCAGTGTGTGTGTGTGATGGGGTGTGAGGGGAGAGACTGCAGTGTGAGTGTGTGTGTGTGTGAGGGGAGAGACTGCAGTGTGTGTGTGTGTGATGGGGTGTGAGGGGAGAGACTGCAGTGTGTGTGTGTGATGGGGTGTGAGGGGAGAGACTGCAGCGTGTGTGTGTGTGTGTGATGGGGTGTGAGGGGAGAGACTGCAGCGTGTGTGTGTGTGATGGGGTGTGAGGGGAGAGACTGCAGCGTGTGTGTGTGTGTGTGATGGGGTGTGAGGGGAGAGACTGCAGCGTGTGTGTGTGTGTGTGTGTGTGATGGGGTGTGAGGGGAGAGACTGCAGCGTGTGTGTGTGTGTGTGATGGGGTGTGAGGGGAGAGACTGCAGTGTGTGTGTGTGATGGGGTGTGAGGGGAGAGACTGCAGCGTGTGTGTGTGTAAGTGATGGGGTGTGAGGGGAGAGACTGCAGCGTGTGTGTGTGTAAGTGATGGGGTGTGAGGGGAGAGACTGCAGTGTGTGTGTGTGTGTGTGATGGGGTGTGAGGGGAGAGACTGCAGTGTGTGTGTGTGATGTGGTGTGAGGGGAGAGACTGCAGTGTGTGTGTGTGTGTGTGATGGGGTGTGAGGGGAGAAACTGCAGCGTGTGTGTGTGTGAGGGTAGAGACTGCAGTGTGTGTGTGTGTGATGGGGTGTGAGGGGAGAGACTGCAGTGTGTGTGTGTGTGATGGGGTGTGAGGGGAGAGACTGCAGTGTGAGTGTGTGTGTGTGTGTGATGGGGTGTGAGGGGAGAGACTGCAGTGTGTGTGTGTGTGATGGGGTGTGAGGGGAGAGACTGCAGTGTGTGTGTGTGTGTGTGAAGGACTGTGAGGGGAGAGACTGCAGCGTGTGTGTGTAAGTGATGGGGTGTGAGGGGAGAGACTGCAGTGTGTGTGTGTGTGATGGGGTGTGAGGGGAGAGACTGCAATGTGTGTGTGAGGAAGAGACTGCAGTGTGTGTGATGGGGTGTGAGGGGAGAGACTGCAGTGTGTGAGTGTGTGTGTGTGATGGGGTGTGAGGGGAGAGACTGCAGTGTGTGTGTGTGTGTGTGAAGGACTGTGAGGGGAGAGACTGCAGCGTGTGTGTGTGTAAGTGATGGGGTGTGAGGGGAGAGACTGCAGTGTGTGTGTGTGTGATGGGGTGTGAGGGGAGAGACTGCAGTGTGTGTGTGAGGAAGAGACTGCAGTGTGTGTGTGTGTGATGGGGTGTGAGGGGAGAGACTGCAGTGTGTGTGTGTGTGTGTGATGGGGTGTGAGGGGAGAGACTGCAGTGTGAGTGTGTGATGGGGTGTGAGGGGAGAGACTGGAGTGTGTGTGTGCGTGATGGGGTGTGAGGGGAGAGACTGCAGTGTGTGTGTGTGTGTGAGGGGAGAGACTGCAGTGTGTGTGTGTGTGTGTGTGTGTGTGTGATGGGGTGTGAGGGGAGAGACTGCAGTGTGTGTGTGTGTGTGAGGGGAGAGACTGCAGTGTGTGTGTGTGTGTGTGTGATGGGGTGTGAGGGGAGAGACTGCAGTGTGAGTGTGTGATGGGGTGTGAGGGGTGAGACTGCAGTGTGTGTGTGAGGGAGAGACTGCAGTGTGTGTGAGTGTGTGTGTGAGTGATGGGGTGTGAGGGGAGAGACTGCAGTGTGAGTGTGAGTGTGATGGGGTGTGAGGGGAGAGACTGCAGTGTGTGTGTGAGGGAGAGACAGCAGTGTGTGTGTGTGTGTGTGTGTGAGTGATGGGGTGTGAGGGGAGAGACTGCAGTGTGAGTGTGATGGGGTGTGAGGGGAGAGACTGCAGTGCGTGTGTGTGATGGGGTGTGAGGGGTGAGACTGCAGTGTGTGTGTGTGTGTGTGTGATGGGGTGTAAGGGGAGAGACTGCAGTGTGAGTGTGTGTGTGTGAAGTACTGTGAGGGGAAAGACTGCAGTGTGTGTGTGTGTGTGTGATGGGGTGTGAGGGGAGAGACTGCAGTGTGTGTGTGTGTGATGGGGTGTGAGGGGAGAGACTGCAGTGTGTGTGTGTGATGGGGTGTGAGGGGAGAGACTGCAGTGTGTGTGTGTGATGGGGTGTGAGGGGAGAGACTGCAGTGTGAGTGTGTGTGTGTGTGAGGGGAGAGACTGCAGTGTGTGTGTGTGTGATGGGGTGTGAGGGGAGAGACTGCAGTGTGTGTGTGTGATGGGGTGTGAGGGGAGAGACTGCAGCGTGTGTGTGTGTGTGTGATGGGGTGTGAGGGGAGAGACTGCAGCGTGTGTGTGTGTGATGGGGTGTGAGGGGAGAGACTGCAGCGTGTGTGTGTGTGTGTGATGGGGTGTGAGGGGAGAGACTGCAGCGTGTGTGTGTGTGTGTGTGTGTGATGGGGTGTGAGGGGAGAGACTGCAGCGTGTGTGTGTGTGTGTGATGGGGTGTGAGGGGAGAGACTGCAGTGTGTGTGTGTGATGGGGTGTGAGGGGAGAGACTGCAGCGTGTGTGTGTGTAAGTGATGGGGTGTGAGGGGAGAGACTGCAGCGTGTGTGTGTGTAAGTGATGGGGTGTGAGGGGAGAGACTGCAGTGTGTGTGTGTGTGTGTGATGGGGTGTGAGGGGAGAGACTGCAGTGTGTGTGTGTGATGTGGTGTGAGGGGAGAGACTGCAGTGTGTGTGTGTGTGTGTGATGGGGTGTGAGGGGAGAAACTGCAGCGTGTGTGTGTGTGAGGGTAGAGACTGCAGTGTGTGTGTGTGTGATGGGGTGTGAGGGGAGAGACTGCAGTGTGTGTGTGTGTGATGGGGTGTGAGGGGAGAGACTGCAGTGTGAGTGTGTGTGTGTGTGTGATGGGGTGTGAGGGGAGAGACTGCAGTGTGTGTGTGTGTGATGGGGTGTGAGGGGAGAGACTGCAGTGTGTGTGTGTGTGTGTGTGAAGGACTGTGAGGGGAGAGACTGCAGCGTGTGTGTGTAAGTGATGGGGTGTGAGGGGAGAGACTGCAGTGTGTGTGTGTGTGATGGGGTGTGAGGGGAGAGACTGCAATGTGTGTGTGAGGAAGAGACTGCAGTGTGTGTGATGGGGTGTGAGGGGAGAGACTGCAGTGTGTGAGTGTGTGTGTGTGATGGGGTGTGAGGGGAGAGACTGCAGTGTGTGTGTGTGTGTGTGAAGGACTGTGAGGGGAGAGACTGCAGCGTGTGTGTGTGTAAGTGATGGGGTGTGAGGGGAGAGACTGCAGTGTGTGTGTGTGTGATGGGGTGTGAGGGGAGAGACTGCAGTGTGTGTGTGAGGAAGAGACTGCAGTGTGTGTGTGTGTGATGGGGTGTGAGGGGAGAGACTGCAGTGTGTGTGTGTGTGTGTGATGGGGTGTGAGGGGAGAGACTGCAGTGTGAGTGTGTGATGGGGTGTGAGGGGAGAGACTGGAGTGTGTGTGTGCGTGATGGGGTGTGAGGGGAGAGACTGCAGTGTGTGTGTGTGTGTGAGGGGAGAGACTGCAGTGTGTGTGTGTGTGTGTGTGTGTGTGTGATGGGGTGTGAGGGGAGAGACTGCAGTGTGTGTGTGTGTGTGAGGGGAGAGACTGCAGTGTGTGTGTGTGTGTGTGTGATGGGGTGTGAGGGGAGAGACTGCAGTGTGAGTGTGTGATGGGGTGTGAGGGGTGAGACTGCAGTGTGTGTGTGAGGGAGAGACTGCAGTGTGTGTGAGTGTGTGTGTGAGTGATGGGGTGTGAGGGGAGAGACTGCAGTGTGAGTGTGAGTGTGATGGGGTGTGAGGGGAGAGACTGCAGTGTGTGTGTGAGGGAGAGACAGCAGTGTGTGTGTGTGTGTGTGTGTGTGTGTGAGTGATGGGGTGTGAGGGGAGAGACTGCAGTGTGAGTGTGATGGGGTGTGAGGGGAGAGACTGCAGTGCGTGTGTGTGATGGGGTGTGAGGGGTGAGAATGCAGTGTGTGTGTGTGTGTGTGTGATGGGGTGTAAGGGGAGAGACTGCAGTGTGAGTGTGTGTGTGTGAAGTACTGTGAGGGGAAAGACTGCAGTGTGTGTGTGTGTGTGTGATGGGGTGTGAGGGGAGAGACTGCAGTGTGTGTGTGTGTGATGGGGTGTGAGGGAGAGACTGCAGTGTGTGTGTGTGTGTGTGTGTGTGTGATGGGGTGTGAGGGGAGAGACTACAGTGTGTGTGTGTGAGGGGAGAGACTGCAGTGTGTGTGTGTGATGGGGTGTGAGGGGAGAGACTGCAGTGTGTGTGTATGTGTGTGTGATGGGGTGTGAGGGGAGAGACTGCAGTGTGTGTGTGTGTGAGGGAGAGACTGCAGTGTGTGTGTGTGTGTGATGGGGTGTGAGGGGAGAGACTGCAGTGTGTGTGTGTGTGTGTGTGTGAGGGGAGAGACTGCAGTGTGTGTGTGTGTGTGTGTGTGTGTGAGTGATGGGGTGTGAGGGGAGAGACTGCAGTGTGAGTGTGAGTGTGATGGGGTGTGAGGGGAGAGACTGCAGTGTGTGTGTGTGATGGGGTGTGAGGGGAGAGACTGCAGTGTGAGTGTGTGTGTGTGTGTGATGGGGTGAGGGGAGAGACTGCAGTGTGAGTGTGTGTGTGTGTGTGATGGGGTGAGGGGAGAGACTGCAGTGTGTGTGTGTGTGTGTGTGTGATGGGGTGTGAGGGGAGAGACTGCAGTGTGTGTGTGTGTGATGGGGTGTGAGGGAGAGACTGCAGTGTGTGTGTGTGTGTGTGATGGGGTGTGAGGGGAGAGACTGCAGTGTGAGTGTGTGTGTGTGTGTGATGGGGTGAGGGGAGAGACTGCAGTGTGAGTGTGTGTGTGTGTGTGATGGGGTGAGGGGAGAGACTGCAGTGTGAGTGTGTGTGTGTGTGTGATGGGGTGAGGGGAGAGACTGCAGTGTGAGTGTGTGTGTGTGTGTGATGGGGTGAGGGGAGAGACTGCAGTGTGTGTGTGTGATGGGGTGTGACGGGAGAGACTGCAGTGTGAGTGTGTGTGTGATGGGGTGTGAGGGGAGAGACTGCAGTGTGAGTGTGTGTGTGTGTGTGATGGGGTGTGAGGGGAGAGACTGCAGTGTGTGTGTGTGTGTGTGAAGGACTGTGAGGGGAGAGACTGCAGCGTGTGTGTGTAAGTGATGGGGTGTGAGGGGAGAGACTGCAGTGTGTGTGTGTGTGATGGGGTGTGAGGGGAGAGACTGCAATGTGTGTGTGAGGAAGAGACTGCAATGTGTGTGTGTGTGTGTGATGGGGTGTGAGGGGAGAGACTGCAGTGTGTGTGTGATGGGGTGTGAGGGGAGAGACTGCAGTGTGAGTGTGTGATGGGGTGTGAGGGGAGAGACTGCAGTGTGTGAGTGTGTGTGTGTGATGGGGTGTGAGGGGAGAGACTGCAGTGTGTGTGTGTGTGAAGGACTGTGAGGGGAGAGACTGCAGCGTGTGTGTGTGTGTGTGATGGGGTGTGAGGGGAAAGACTGCAGTGTGTGTGTGTGTGTGATGGGGTGTGAGGGGAGAGACTGCAGATTGAGGGTGTGTGTGTGTGTGATGGGGTGTGAGGGGAGAGACTGCAGTGTGTGTGTGTGTGTGTGAAGGACTGTGAGGGGAGAGACTGCAGCGTGTGTGTGTAAGTGATGGGGTGTGAGGGGAGAGACTGCAGTGTGTGTGTGTGTGATGGGGTGTGAGGGGAGAGACTGCAATGTGTGTGTGAGGAAGAGACTGCAATGTGTGTGTGTGTGTGTGATGGGGTGTGAGGGGAGAGACTGCAGTGTGTGTGTGATGGGGTGTGAGGGGAGAGACTGCAGTGTGAGTGTGTGATGGGGTGTGAGGGGAGAGACTGCAGTGTGTGAGTGTGTGTGTGATGGGGTGTGAGGGGAGAGACTGCAGTGTGTGTGTGTGTGAAGGACTGTGAGGGGAGAGACTGCAGCGTGTGTGTGTGTGAAGGACTGTGAGGGGAGAGACTGCAGCGTGTGTGTGTGTGTGTGATGGGGTGTGAGGGGAGAGACTGCAGTGTGTGTGTGTGTGATGGGGTGTGAGGGGAGAGACTGCAGTGTGAGTGTGTGATGGGGTGTGAGGGGTGAGACTGCAGTGTGTGTGTGAGGGAGAGACTGCAGTGTGTGTGTGTGTGTGTGTGAGTGATGGGGTGTGAGGGGAGAGACTGCAGTGTGAGTGTGATGGGGTGTGAGGGGAGAGACTGCAGTGTGTGTGTGTGTGTGTGTGATGGGGTGTGAGGGGACAGACTGCAGTGTGAGTGTGTGTGTGTGAAGTACTGTGAGGGGAAAGACTGCAGTGTGTGTGTGTGTGTGTGATGGGGTGTGAGGGAGAGACTGCAGTGTGTGTGTGTGTGTGTGATGGGGTGTGAGGGGAGAGACTGCAGTGTGTGTGTGTGATGGGGTGTGAGGGGAGAGACTGCAGTGTGTGTGTATGTGTGTGTGATGGGGTGTGAGGGGAGAGACTGCAGTGTGTGTGTGTGTGAGGGAGAGACTGCAGTGTGTGTGTGTGTGTGATGGGGTGTGAGGGGAGAGACTGCAGTGTGTGTGTGCGGGAGAGACTGCAGTGTGTGTATGTGTGTGTGTGATGGGGAGAGACTGCAGTGTGTGTGTGTGAGGGGAGAGACTGCAGTGTGTGTGTGTGTGTGTGTGTGTGAGTGATGGGGTGTGAGGGGAGAGACTGCAGTGTGAGTGTGAGTGTGCTGGGGTGTGAGGGGAGAGACTGCAGTGTGTGTGTGTGATGGGGTGTGAGGGGAGAGACTGCAGTGTGAGTGTGTGTGTGTGTGAGATGGGGTGAGGGGAGAGACTGCAGTGTGTGTGTGTGTGTGTGTGTGTGTGTGTGATGGGGTGTGAGGGGAGAGACTGCAGTGTGAGTGTGTGTGTGTGTGTGATGGGGTGAGGGGAGAGACTGCAGTGTGAGTGTGTGTGTGTGTGTGATGGGGTGAGGGGAGAGACTGCAGTGTGTGTGTGTGTGTGTGATGGGGTGTGACAGGAGAGACTGCAGTGTGTGTGTGTGATGGGGTGTGAGGGGAGAGACTGCAGTGTGTGTGTGAGGGAGAGACTGCAGTGTGTGTGTGTGTGTGTGTGTGATGGGGAGAGACTGCAGTGTGTGTGTGTGTGTGATGGGGTGTGAGGGGAGAGACTGCAGTGTGTGTGTGTGATGGGGTGTGAGGGGAGAGACTGCAGTGTGTGTGTGATGGGGTGTGAGGGGAGAGATTGCAGTGTGTGTGATGGGGTGTGACGGGAGAGACTGCAGTGTGAGTGTGTGTGTGATGGGGTGTGAGCGAGAGACTGCAGTGTGTGTGTGAGGGGAGAGACTGCAGTGTGTGTGATGGGGTGTGAGGGGAGAGACTGCAGTGTGTGTGTGATGGGGAGAGACTGCAGTGTGTGTGATGGGGTGTGACGGGAGAGACTGCAGTGTGAGTGTGTGTGTGATGGGGTGTGAGGGGAGAGACTGCAGTGTGTGTGTGTGTGACGGGAGAGACTGCAGTGTGTGTGTGTGTGTGTGATGGGGTGTGAGGGGAGAGACTGCAGTGTGTGTGTGATGGGGTGTGACGGGAGAGACTGCAGTGTGTGTGTGAGGGGAGAGACTGCAGTGTGTGTGTGTGTGATGGGGTGTGAGGGGAGAGACTGCAGTGTGTGTGTGATGGGGTGTGACGGGAGAGACTGCAGTGTGTGTGTGTGTGTGTGTGATGGGGTGTGAGGGGAGAGACTGCAGTGTGTGTGTGTGTGTGAGGGGAGAGACTGCAGTGTGTGTGTGTGTGTGTGAGGGGAGAGACTGCAGTGTGTGTGTGATGGGGTGTGACGGGAGAGACTGCAGTGTGTGTGTGAGGGGAGAGACTGCAGTGTGTGTGTGTGTGTGTGTGATTGGGTGTGAGGGGAGAGACTGCAGTGTGTGTGTGTGTGTGTGAGGGGAGAGACTGCAGTGTGTGTGTGTGTGTGTGATGGGGTGTGAGGGGAGAGACTGCAGTGTGTGTGTGATGGGGTGTGACGGGAGAGACTGCAGTGTGTGTGTGTGTGTGAGTGATGGGGTGTGAGGGGAGAGACTGCAGTGTGAGTGTGAGTGTGATGGGGTGTGAGGGGAGAGACTGCAGTGTGTGTGTGTGATGGGGTGTGAGGGGAGAGACTGCAGTGTGAGTGTGAGTGTGAGTGTGATGGGGTGTGAGGGAGAGACTGCAGTGTGTGTGTGTGTGATGCTGTGTGAGGGAGAGACTGCAGTGTGT
>NW_027141321.1:1010000-1015000 GCF_036365525.1 Heterodontus francisci
GTGTCTGTGTGATGGGGTGTGAGGGGAGAGACTGCAGTGTGTGTGTGATGGGGTGTGACGGGAGAGACTGCAGTGTGTGTGTGAGGGGAGAGACTGCAGTGTGTGTGTGTGTGTGTGTGATGGGGTGTGAGGGGAGAGACTGCAGTGTGTGTGTGTGTGTGAGGGGAGAGTCTGCAGTGTGTGTGTGTGTGTGTGATGGGGTGTGAGGGGAGAGACTGCAGTGTGTGTGTGTGTGACGGGAGAGACTGCAGTGTGTGTGTGTGTGATGGGGTGTGAGGGGAGAGACTGCAGTGTGTGTGTGATGGGGTGTGACGGGAGAGACTGCAGTGTGTGTGTGTGTGATGCTGTGTGAGGGAGAGACTGCAGTGTGTGTGTGTGTGTGTGTGTGTGAGGGGAGAGACTGCAGTGTGAGTGTGTGTGATGGGGTGTGAGGGGAGAGACTGCAGTGTGTGTGTGTGTGAGGGGAGAGACTGCAGTGTGTGTGTGTGATGGGGTGTGAGGGGAGAGACTGCAGTGTGTGTGTGTGATGGGGTGTGAGGGGAGAGACTGCAGTGTGTGTGTATGTGTGATAGGGTGTGAGGGGTGAGACTGCAGTGTGTGTGTGTGTGATGGGGTGTGAGGGGAGAGACTGCACTGTGTGTGTGTGTGATGGGGTGTGAGGGGAGAGACTGCACTGTGTGTGTGTGTGTGTGTGTGTGTGTGTGTGTGTGTGTGTGAGGGGAGAGACTGCAGTGTGTGTGTGTGTGATGGGGTGTGAGGGGAGAGACTGCACTGTGTGTGTGTGTGTGTGTGTGAGGGGAGAGACTGCAGTGTGTGTGTGTGTGATGGGGTGTGAGGGGAGAGACTGCAGTGTGTGTGTGTGATGGGGTATGAGGGAGAGACTGCTGTGTGTGTGTGATGCTGTGTGAGGGAGAGACTGCAGTGTGTGTGTGTGTGAGGGGAGAGACTGCAGTGTGAGTGTGTGTGATGGGGTGTGAGGGGAGAGACTGCAGTGTGTGTGTGTGTGAGGGGAGAGACTGCAGTGTGTGTGTGTGATGGGGTGTGAGGGGAGAGACTGCAGTGTGTGTGTGTGATGGGGTGTGAGGGGAGAGACTGCAGTGTGTGTGTATGTGTGATAGGGTGTGAGGGGTGAGACTGCAGTGTGTGTGTGTGTGATGGGGTGTGAGGGGAGAGACTGCACTGTGTGTGTGTGTGATGGGGTGTGAGGGGAGAGACTGCACTGTGTGTGTGTATGTGTGTGTGTGTGTGAGGGGAGAGACTGCAGTGTGTGTGTGTGTGATGGGGTGTGAGGGGAGAGACTGCAGTGTGTGTGTGTGTGTGTGTGTGTGAGGGGAGAGACTGCAGTGTGTGTGTGTGTGATGGGGTGTGAGGGGAGAGACTGCAGTGTGTGTGTGTGATGGGGTGTGAGGGAGAGACTGCAGTGTGTGTGTGTGTGATGCTGTGTGAGGGAGAGACTGCAGTGTGTGTGTGTGTGTGTGAGGGGAGAGACTGCAGTGTGAGTGTGTGTGATGGGGTGTGAGGGGAGAGACTGCAGTGTGTGTGTGTGTGATGCTGTGTGAGGGAGAGACTGCAGTGTGTGTGTGTGTGTGTGAGGGGAGAGACTGCAGTGTGTGTGTGTGTGATGGGGTGTGAGGGGAGAGACTGCACTGTGTGTGTGTGTGTGTGTGTGAGGGGAGAGACTGCAGTGTGTGTGTGTGTGATGGGGTGTGAGGGGAGAGACTGCAGTGTGTGTGTGTGATGGGGTGTGAGGGAGAGACTGCAGTGTGTGTGTGTGTGATGCTGTGTGAGGGAGAGACTGCAGTGTGTGTGTGTGTGTGTGAGGGGAGAGACTGCAGTGTGAGTGTGTGTGATGGGGTGTGAGGGGAGAGACTGCAGTGTGTGTGTGTGTGAGGGGAGAGACTGCAGTGTGTGTGTGTGATGGGGTGTGAGGGGAGAGACTGCACTGTGTGTGTGTGTGATGGGGTGTGAGGGGAGAGACTGCACTGTGTGTGTGTGTGTGTGTGTGTGAGGGGAGAGACTGCAGTGTGTGTGTGTGTGATGGGGTGTGAGGGGAGAGACTGCAGTGTGTGTGTGTGATGGGGTGTGAGGGGAGAGACTGCACTGTGTGTGTGTGTGTGTGTGTGAGGGGAGAGACTGCAGTGTGTGTGTGTGTGATGGGGTGTGAGGGGAGAGACTGCAGTGTGTGTGTGTGTGATGGGTTGTGAGGGGAGAGACTGCAGTGTGTGTGTGTGTGATGGGGTGTGAGGGGAGAGACTGCAGTGTGTGTGATGGGTTGTGAGGGGAGAGACTGCAGTGTGTGTGTGTGTGATGGGGTGTGAGGGGAGAGACTGCAGTGTGTGTGTGTGTGTAAGTGATGGGGTGTGAGGGGAGAGACTGCACTGTGTGTGTGTGTGTGTGTGTGTGTGTGTGTGTGTGTGTGTGTGTGTGTGAGGGGAGAGACTGCAGTGTGAGTGTGTGTGATGGGGTGTGAGGGGAGAGACTGCAGTGTGTGTGTGTGTGATGGGGTGTGAGGGGAGAGACTGCACTGTGTGTGTGTGTGTGTGTGTGTGTGTGTGTGTGTGTGTGTGTGTGTGTGTGTGAGGGGAGAGACTGCAGTGTGTGTGTGTGTGATGGGGTGTGAGGGGAGAGACTGCAGTGTGTGTGTGTGATGGGGTGTGAGGGGTGAGACTGCAGTGTGTGTGTGTGTGATGGGGTGTGAGGGGTGAGACTGCAGTGTGTGTGTGTGTGTGATGGGGTGTGAGGTGAGAGACTGCAATGTGTGTGTGTGTGATGGGGTGTGAGGGGAGAGACTGCAGTGTGTGTGTGAGTGTGTGTGATGGGGTGTGAGGGGAGAGACTGCAGTGTGTGTGTGTGTGTGATGGGGTGTGAGGGGAGAGACTGCAGTGTGTGTGTATGTGTGTGTGATGGGGTGTGAGGGGAGAGACTGCAGTGTGTGTGTGTGTGTGTGTGTGAGTGATGGGGTGTGAGGGGAGAGACTGCAGTGTGAGTGTGATGGGGTGTGAGGGGTGAGACTGCAGTGTGTGTGTGTGATGGGGTGTGAGGGGAGAGACTGCAGTGTGTGTGTGTGATGGGGTGTGAGGGGAGAGACTGCAGTGTGAGTGGGTGTGTGTGTGTGATGGGGTGAGGGGAGAGACTGCAGTGTGTGTGTGTCTGTGTGTGATGGGGTGTGACAGGAGAGACTGCAGTGTGTGTGTGTGATGGGGTGTGAGGGGAGAGACTGCAGTGTGTGTGTGAGGGAGAGACTGCAGTGTGTGTGTGTGTGATGGGGTGTGAGGGGAGAGACTGCAGTGTGTGTGTGAGTGTGTGTGATGGGGTGTGAGGGGAGAGACTGCAGTGTGTGTGTATGTGTGTGTGATGGGGTGTGAGGGGAGAGACTGCAGTGTGTGTGTGCGATGGGGTGTGAGGGGAGAGACTGCAGTGTGTGTGTGTGTGTGTGAGTGATGGGGTGTGAGGGGAGAGACTGCAGTGTGTGTGTGTGATGGGGTGTGAGGGGTGAGACTGCAGTGTGTGTGTGTGATGGGGTGTGAGGGGAGAGACTGCAGTGTGTGTGTGTGATGGGGTGTGAGGGGAGAGACTGCAGTGTGAGTGGGTGTGTGTGTGTGATGGGGTGAGGGGAGAGACTGCAGTGTGTGTGTGTGTGTGTGTGATGGGGTGTGACAGGAGAGACTGCAGTGTGTGTGTGTGATGGGGTGTGAGGGGAGAGACTGCAGTGTGTGTGTGAGGGAGAGACTGCAGTGTGTGTGTGTATGTGTGTGTGTGATGGGGAGAGACTGCAGTGTGTGTGTGTGTGAGGGGAGAGACTGCAGTGTGTGTGTGTGTGTGTGTGTGTGATGGGGTGAGGGGAGAGACTGCAGTGTGTGTGTGTGTGAGTGATGGGGTGTGAGGGGAGAGACTGCAGTGTGAGTGTGAGTGTGATGGGGTGTGAGGGGAGAGACTGCAGTGTGTGTGTGTGTGAGTGATGGGGTGTGAGGGGAGAGACTGCAGTGTGTGTGTGTGTGAGTGATGGGGTGTGAGGGGAGAGACTGCAGTGTGAGTGTGAGTGTGATGGGGTGTGAGGGGAGAGACTGCAGTGTGTGTGTGTGTGTGATGGGGTGTGAGGGGAGAGACTGCAGTGTGTGTGTGCGATGGGGTGTGAGGCGAGAGACTGCAGTGTGTGTGTGTGATGGGTTGTGAGGGGAGAGACTGCAGTGTGTGTGTGTGTGTGTGATGGGGTGTGAGGGGAGAGACTGCAGTGTGTGTGTGTGTGTGTGATGGGGTGTGAGGGGAGAGACTGCAGTGTGTGTGTGTGATGGGGTGTGAGGGGAGAGACTGCAGTGTGTGTGTGATGGGGTGTGAGGGGAGAGACTGCAGTGTGTGTGATGGGGTGTGACGGGAGAGACTGCAGTGTGAGTGTGTGTGTGATAGGGTGTGAGGGAGAGACTGCAGTGTGTGTGTGTGTGAAGGACTGTGAGGGGAGAGACTGCAGCGTGTGTGTGTGTGATGGGGTGTGAGGGAGAGACTGCAGTGTGTGTGTGAGGGGAGAGACTGCAGTGTGTGTGTGTGTGTGAGGGGAGAGACTGCAGTGTGTGTGTGTGTGTGTGATGGGGTGTGAGGGGAGAGACTGCAGTATGTGTGTGATGGGGTGTGACGGGAGAGACTGCAGTGTGTGTGTGTCTGTGTGATGGGGTGTGAGGGGAGAGACTGCAGTGTGTGTGTGATGGGGTGTGACGGGAGAGACTGCAGTGTGTGTGTGAGGGGAGAGACTGCAGTGTGTGTGTGTGTGTGTGTGATGGGGTGTGAGGGGAGAGACTGCAGTGTGTGTGTGTGTGTGAGGGGAGAGTCTGCAGTGTGTGTGTGTGTGTGTGATGGGGTGTGAGGGGAGAGACTGCAGTGTGTGTGTGTGTGACGGGAGAGACTGCAGTGTGTGTGTGTGTGATGGGGTGTGAGGGGAGAGACTGCAGTGTGTGTGTGATGGGGTGTGACGGGAGAGACTGCAGTGTGTGTGTGTGTGTGTGTGATGG
>NW_027141321.1:1017500-1036811 GCF_036365525.1 Heterodontus francisci
GTAAGTGATTGGGTGTGAGGGGAGAGACTGCAGTGTGTGTGTGTGTGATGGGGTGTGAGGGGAGAGACTGCAGTGTGTGTGTGTGTGATGGGGTGTGAGGGGAGAGACTGCAGTGTGTGTGTGTGTGATGGGGTGTGAGGGGAGAGACTGCAGTGTGTGTGTGTGATGGGGTGTGAGGGGAGAGACTGCACTGTGTGTGTATGTGTGATAGGGTGTGAGGGGAGAGACTGCAGTGTGTGTGTGTGTGAGGGGAGAGACTGCAGTGTGAGTGTGTGTGATGGGGTGTGAGGGGAGAGACTGCAGTGTGTGTGTGTGTGATGGGGTGTGAGGGGAGAGACTGCACTGTGTGTGTGTGTGTGTGTGTGTGTGTGTGTGTGTGTGTGTGAGGGGAGAGACTGCAGTGTGTGTGTGTGTGATGGGGTGTGAGGGGAGAGACTGCAGTGTGTGTGTGTGATGGGGTGTGAGGGGAGAGACTGCACTGTGTGTGTGTGTGTGATAGGGTGTGAGGGGTGAGACTGCAGTGTGTGTGTGTGTGTGATAGGGTGTGAGGGGAGAGACTGCAGTGTGTGTGTGTGATGGGGTGTGAGGGGAGAGACTGCACTGTGTGTGTGTGTGTGATAGGGTGTGAGGGGAGAGACTGCAGTGTGTGTGTGTGTGTGATAGGGTGTGAGGGGTGAGACTGCAGTGTGTGTGTGTGTGTGATAGGGTGTGAGGGGAGAGACTGCAGTGTGTGTGTGTGTGTGATAGGGTGTGAGGGGAGAGACTGCACTGTGTGTGTATGTGTGAGGGGTGAGACTGCAGTGTGTGTGTGTGTGTGTGATGGGGTGTGAGGGGTGAGACTGCAGTGTGTGTGTATGTGTGATAGGGTGTGAGGGGAGAGACTGCAGTGTGTGTGTGAGTGAGGGGAGAGACTGCAGTGTGAGTGTGTGTGATGGGGTGTGAGGGGAGAGACTGCAGTGTGTGTGTGTGTGATGGGGTGTGAGGGGAGAGACTGCAGTGTGTGTGTGTGTGTGATGGGGTGTGAGGGGAGAGACTGCAATGTGTGTGTGTGTGATGGGGTGTGAGGGGAGAGACTGCAGTGTGTGTGTGAGATGGGGTGTGAGGGGAGAGACTGCAGTGTGTGTGTGTGTGTGTGATGGGGTGTGAGGGGAGAGACTGCAGTGTGTGTGTGAGTGTGTGTGATGGGGTGTGAGGGGAGAGACTGCAGTGTGTGTGTGTGTGTGATGGGGTGTGAGGGGAGAGACTGCAGTGTGTGTGTGTGTGTGTGTGTGTGTGTGATGGGGTGTGAGGGGAGAGACTGCAGTGTGTGAGTGTGTGTGTGTGATGGGGTGTGAGGGGAGAGACTGCAGTGTGTGTGTGATGGGGTGTGAGGGGAGAGACTGCACTGTGTGTGTGTGTGTGATAGGGTGTGAGGGGAGAGACTGCAGTGTGTGTGTGTGTGTGATAGGGTGTGAGGGGTGAGACTGCAGTGTGTGTGTGTGTGTGATAGGGTGTGAGGGGAGAGACTGCAGTGTGTGTGTGTGTGTGATAGGGTGTGAGGGGAGAGACTGCAGTGTGTGTGTGTGTGTGATGGGGTGTGAGGGGAGAGACTGCAATGTGTGTGTGTGTGATGGGGTGTGAGGGGAGAGACTGCAGTGTGTGTGTGTGTGTGTGTGTGATGGGGTGTGAGGGGAGAGACTGCAGTGTGTGTGTGAGTGTGTGTGATGGGGTGTGAGGGGAGAGACTGCAGTGTGTGTGTGTGTGTGATGGGGTGTGAGGGGAGAGACTGCAGTGTGTGTGTGTGTGTGTGTGTGTGTGATGGGGTGTGAGGGGAGAGACTGCAGTGTGTGAGTGTGTGTGTGTGATGGGGTGTGAGGGGAGAGACTGCAGTGTGTGTGTGATGGGGTGTGAGGGGAGAGACTGCACTGTGTGTGTGTGTGTGATAGGGTGTGAGGGGAGAGACTGCAGTGTGTGTGTGTGTGTGATAGGGTGTGAGGGGTGAGACTGCAGTGTGTGTGTGTGTGTGATAGGGTGTGAGGGGAGAGACTGCAGTGTGTGTGTGTGTGTGATAGGGTGTGAGGGGAGAGACTGCACTGTGTGTGTATGTGTGATGGGGTGTGAGGGGTGAGACTGCAGTGTGTGTGTGTGTGTGTGTGATGGGGTGTGAGGGGTGAGACTGCAGTGTGTGTGTATGTGTGATAGGGTGTGAGGGGAGAGACTGCAGTGTGTGTGTGAGTGAGGGGAGAGACTGCAGTGTGAGTGTGTGTGATGGGGTGTGAGGGGAGAGACTGCAGTGTGTGTGTGTGTGATGGGGTGTGAGGGGAGAGACTGCAGTGTGTGTGTGTGTGTGATGGGGTGTGAGGGGAAGAGACTGCAATGTGTGTGTGTGTGATGGGGTGTGAGGGGAGAGACTGCAGTGTGTGTGTGTGATGGGGTGTGAGGGGAGAGACTGCAGTGTGTGTGTGTGTGTGTGTGATGGGGTGTGAGGGGAGAGACTGCAGTGTGTGTGTGAGTGTGTGTGATGGGGTGTGAGGGGAGAGACTGCAGTGTGTGTGTGTGTGTGATGGGGTGTGAGGGGAGAGTCTGCAGTGTGTGTGTGTGTGTGTGTGTGTGTGTGATGGGGTGTGAGGGGAGAGACTGCAGTGTGTGAGTGTGTGTGTGTGATGGGGTGTGAGGGGAGAGACTGCAGTGTGTGTGTGATCGGGTGTGAAGGGTGAGACTGCAGTGTGTGTGTGTGTGTGTGTGATGGGGTGTGAGGGGAGAGACTGCAGTGTGTGAGTGTGTGTGTGTGATGGGGTGTGAGGGGAGAGACTGCAGTGTGTGTGTGATGGGGTGTGAGGGGAGAAACTGCAGCGTGTGTGTGTGTGAGGGTAGAGACTGCAGTGTGTGTGTGTGTGATGGGGTGTGAGGGGAGAGACTGCAGTGTGTGTGTGTGTGATGGGGTGTGAGGGGAGAGACTGCAGTGTGAGTGTGTGTGTGTGTGTGATGGGGTGTGAGGGGAGAGACTGCAGTGTGTGTGTGTGTGATGGGGTGTGAGGGGAGAGACTGCAGTGTGTGTGTGTGTGTGTGAAGGACTGTGAGGGGAGAGACTGCAGCGTGTGTGTGTAAGTGATGGGGTGTGAGGGGAGAGACTGCAGTGTGTGTGTGTGTGATGGGGTGTGAGGGGAGAGACTGCAATGTGTGTGTGAGGAAGAGACCGCAATGTGTGTGTGTGTGTGTGATGGGGTGTGAGGGGAGAGACTGCAGTGTGTGTGTGTGTGTGTGATGGGGTGTGAGGGGAGAGACTGCAGTGTGAGTGTGTGATGGGGTGTGAGGGGAGAGACTGCAGTGTGTGAGTGTGTGTGTGTGATGGGGTGTGAGGGGAGAGACTGCAGTGTGTGTGTGTGTGAAGGACTGTGAGGGGAGAGACTGCAGCGTGTGTGTGTGTGTGTGATGGGGTGTGAGGGGAGAGACTGCAGTGTGTGTGTGTGTGATGGGGTGTGAGGGGAGAGACTGCAGTGTGTGTGTGTGTGATGGGGTGTGAGGGGAGAGACTGCAGTGTGTGTGTGTGTGCGGGGAGAGACTGCAGTGTGTGTGTGTGATGGGGTGTGAGGGGAGAGACTGCAGTGTGTGTGTGTGTGCGGGGAGAGACTGCAGTGGGTGTGTGTGTGATGGGGTGTGAGGGGAGAGACTGCAGTGTGTGTGTGTGTGTGTGTGTGTGAGGGGAGAGACTGCAGTGTGTGTGTGTGTGTGTGTGAGGGGAGAGACTGCAGTGTGTGTGTGTGTGTGTGAAGGACTGTGAGGGGAGAGACTGCAGCGTGTGTGTGTAAGTGATGGGGTGTGAGGGGAGAGACTGCAGTGTGTGTGTGTGTGATGGGGTGTGAGGGGAGAGACTGCAATGTGTGTGTGAGGAAGAGACTGCAATGTGTGTGTGTGTGTGTGATGGGGTGTGAGGGGAGAGACTGCAGTGTGTGTGTGATGGGGTGTGAGGGGAGAGACTGCAGTGTGAGTGTGTGATGGGGTGTGAGGGGAGAGACTGCAGTGTGTGAGTGTGTGTGTGTGATGGGGTGTGAGGGGAGAGACTGCAGTGTGTGTGTGTGTGAAGGACTGTGAGGGGAGAGACTGCAGCGTGTGTGTGTGTGTGTGATGGGGTGTGAGGGGAGAGACTGCAGTGTGTGTGTGTGTGATGGGGTGTGAGGGGAGAGACTGCAGTGTGTGTGTGTGTGAGGGGAGAGACTGCAGTGTGTGTGTGTGTGCGGGGAGAGACTGCAGTGTGTGTGTGTGATGGGGTGTGAGGGGAGAGACTGCAGTGTGTGTGTGTGCGGGGAGAGACTGCAGTAGGTGTGTGTGTGATGGGGTGTGAGGGGAGAGACTGCAGTGTGTGTGTGTGTGTGATGGGGTGTGAGGGGAGAGACTGCAGTGTGTGTGTGTGTGCGGGGAGAGACTGCAGTGTGTGTGTGTGATGGGGTGTGAGGGGAGAGACTGCAGTGTGTGTGTGTGTGCGGGGAGAGACTGCAGTGGGTGTGTGTGTGATGGGGTGTGAGGGGAGAGACTGCAGTGTGTGTGTGAGGGGAGAGACTGCAGTGTGTGTGTGTGTGTGTGTGAGTGATGGGGTGTGAGGGGAGAGACTGCAGTGTGAGTGTGAGTGTGATGGGGTGTGAGGGGTGAGACTGCAGTGTGTGTGTGTAAGTGATGGGGTGTGAGGGGAGAGACTGCAGTGTGTGTGTGTGTGAGGGGAGAGACTGCAGTGTGTGTGTGTGTGATGGGGTGTGAGGGGAGAGACTGCAGTGTGTGTGGTGTCTGTCTCTGTCTGTCTATGTGTCACTGTGTTGCTTCCTGTATTTATCAGTCTGGGACAGCTCCTGGGATGGGGGAGCAGATTGAACTAACAGGAGGTGATCACTGTGTTGGGTTTCGACAAACTGCTTCATTGAACTTGTTCCCACAGCAGGACTGAATATTCACCCAGATTCAAGAGACATGAGCACACTCCCTCTCCAGCTCTTGGACACAGTCACGAAGCATGCACCATGCTTCCAACAATGCAACAACGTGCATTTCTATAGCTCCTTTAACTAATTATATCAAACATTATGAAGCAAAATATGACGGAGCCACTTCAGGAGATATCAGCGACAGGCGAGCAAATGTTCAGTCAAAGAGGTCGGTTTTCAGGAGCGTCTTCAAGGTGGAGAGAGCGAGAGGCGGAGAGGTTTAGGGAGGGAATTCCAGAGCTCCCGGGAAGCTGAAGGCACGGCCTCCAATGGTGGAGCGATGGGAATCGGAGCGGAGGGGGGATGGGCAAGAGATCTCGGAGGGTTGTCGGGGCTGGAGGAGGTGACAGAGATCGGGAGGAAGTGAGGAAGGGATTTGAAAATGATAATGAGAATTTTAAAATGGCGGCGTTACCGGTCCGGGGAGCCGGTGTAGGTCAGCGAGCACAGTTGGTGACGGGTGAACGGGACTCGGTGTGAGTTAGGACACGGGGGTAGCAGAGTTTCGAATGAGCTGAAGTTTACAGAGGGTAGAATGTGGGAGACCAGCCAGGAGTGTGTTGGAATAGTCAAGTCCAGAGGTAATGAAGACATGAATGAGGGTTTCAGCAGCAGATGAGCTGAGACAGGGGTGAAGTCGGACGATGTCACGGAGGTGGAAGTAGGCGGTTCTTAGTGATGGTGTGGATATGAGGTCAGAAGCTCATCTCGGGGTCAAATGTGACACCGAGGTTGTGAACAGACTGGTTTAATCTCAGACTGTTGCCGGGGAGAGGGATAGAGTCGGTAGCTCGGGAACGGAGTTTGGAGCGGGGACGGAAAACAATGGCTTCAGTCTTCCCGATGTTTCACTGGAGGGAATTTCTGCTCATCCAGTCCTGGACGTGGGATAAACAGTCTGATAATTTAGAGACAGCGGAGGAGTGGAGAGAGGTGGTGGTGAGGTAGAGCTGGGTGTCGTCAGTGTACTGACCCTCCGACAGTGCAGCACTCCCTCAGTACTGACCCTCCGACAGTGCAGCACTCCCTCAGTACTGACCCTCCGACAGTCAGCACTCCCTCAGTCCTGACCCTCCGACAGTGCGGCACTCCCTCAGTACTGGCCCTCCGACAGTGCAGCATTCCCTCAGTACTGACCCTCCGACAGTGCAGCACTCCCTCAGTACTGACCCTCCGACAGTGCAGCACTCCCTCAGTACTGGCCCTCCGACAGTGCGGCACTCCCTCAGTACTGACCCTCCGACAGTGCAGCACTCCCTCAGTACTGACCCTCCGACAGTGCAGCACTCCCTCAGTACTGGCCCTCCGACAGTGCAGCATTCCCTCAGTACTGACCCTCCAACAGTGCAGCACTCCCTGAGAGGGGCGGAGTGAAGTACTGACGTCGAAAGAGAAACAGTAACTGAACCAATAGCCGCTAAAACATGGGCGATTGAACGAAAGGGATCAAATAAATGAAGGTATAAAATGTGGGCAGTGGGAGCGCACGGAGCCGAACTTGGGGTTGGACAAGAGCACTGGTGATTGTGACACCTTTGCTGCGGATTTGTGCTCTCTGTGTTTCACTCGCAGTGAAATCTCAGGATTTTTTCTCAGGCATTGGAAAAACGTGCCTCTCCTCGGCTACGACACCGTGCTCCTCTCCTGGATTTGACTGCAAGGATTCTGTGTTCCCTCCTCCTCGCTCTCTGGCCTGGTTGCTATGCTGGAGAACTACAGTTAGCCTACGGAGCTGGCTGCTATCTGAATTTTGGGAAGGTTACGCGGGCTGGGGAATCATCGTCTTTCCATTCGGGATGGGCTGCAATGTAGCCAGCTCTTTTTCCCCGTTGTTCGGACTAACCGTTGGGAGCGTGCAGTTTCGTGTTGGGGACTATGCTCAGCGGTCCGGCTCAGGATCCCGAACCAACTCAGTAAAACATCCGAACACGGATCAGTGGTCTCAAATAAAATTAGAGACAAACTCGGCCAAAGAGGTCGGTTTTAAGGAGCGTCTTAAAGGAGGAGAGAGAGAGGCGGAGAGGTTTAGGGAGGGAATCCCAGAGCTCCCAGGCAGCTGAAGGCCCGGCCGCCAATGGTGGAGTGATGGGAATCGGGGGATGTGCAAGAGGCCGGAATCGGAGGAGGGCAGAGAATGAGTCATTCTTTGTCACTAGAAGCATTCTTTTAAAAAAACGTTCATAAAACAACTGTCAGTCTCCGTTAATATTATGTTTTCAAACATGAAACCATGTTTGTCAGATCTGTCTTCGCTCTGGGACCGCCTTCTGTTTGAAGCCTGTTTGAGTTCTGACACTGCCCGGGATCGGTTCCAGGGCCGACCTGGTTTGCTTTGGCTCATGTTGGGCCCCGAGGGCACGGTTTGTTTTTGTTGCATGAGGGATAGGGGACGGCTGGGCCTGGGAACAGGCTGCCTTCAGTGGCAGCTGTGGGGCGTGTCGGCCCCAAGCCTCACTCCGACTCTCGCCTCGGGCCTGTCCCAGTGCAGGAGATGCCAGAGTCTGGACGAGATCCAACGTCGGCTCCGAGCAGAGTCGTGGGAGAGACAGAGTGAGACGCCCAAATCGGCAGATTCGGAGCCTGTGACTCCAACAACCAGCTCGCTCTTTGTCAGAGTGCCTGAAGCACACGGGATCCCAGTGGCTTCTGTTCCCCCCCCCCCCCCCCCAATTATTCCCCTCTTCACTGCCCCCCAGTTGCCTACTCACTCCTCCTCTCACTCCCCTCTTCACTGCCCCCAGTTACTTACTCACTCCTCTAGCTCTCCTCTGGTGCCTCCACTCACTCCCCCTTGTTCTCCCTCCACCATGTTACCCCCCCGCCTCAGTTCCCCCTCACTCCCTCATTCCTCCTCTCACTGCACCCATTCCTTCTCACTCCCAAGGTCCCCCTCTCCACTTCCCCTCACTCCCCTCCCCCCATCCTGCCCTCACCCCCTGTTTCCCCCCTCAATCTCCCCTGATTAAGTCAGGGGTGGGAAGGCTCGCAATTAATGCCCAGTTAAAGGCCTCATCCCGTCCAGCGGCAGATAGGCCCGTCAAGGGAACGTCAAGTGCCCGGGGCCCTGATCCTGGGAAAGGCCTGCCAGTGGCCTATTAAATAGGCTTTTGATATGTTGGGCCTTCCCCAAAGGAGGCAACGCTGGTCTTTCCAGGGCGAGATACCACCCCGCCCCCCCCCCCACTACCCCACCCCATCCCATGTGGCTCCAAATCCCCAGCAATGTGGTTGACTCTTAGACCCTTTCAGGGGACAGTTAACAAGCAACTCAGATGTATCAAACTGCTGCTGAGAAGTCGAATTGGAATAAAGTGGGACGGACCACCCGGAATTGGCCCAGGCACCGGAAATGACAATGGTACACTCTGCCCAAACAACAGTGCAAAGTTCTCCTCACGAACATGTGGGGGCTTTGAAGATTGGAAAAAATTGGAAGAGCTTCCTCACACATGTCAAACAACAGCCTGGCATAGTCACACTCACTGAATTATACCTCACAGACAATGTCCCAGACACTGCCATCACCATCCGTGCTGATGTGACAGGACAGACCCAGCAGAGGTGGTGGAACAGTGGTATACAGTAAAGAGGGAGTTGCCCTGGGAGTCCTCAATATCGACTCCAGACCCCATGAAGTCTCTTGGCATCAGGTCAAACATGGGCAAGGTAACCTCCTGCTGATTACCACCTACCGCCCTCCCTCAGCTGATGACTCAGTACTCCTCCATGTTGAACACCACTTGGAAGAAGCACTGAGGGTGGCGAGGGCACAGAATGTACTCTGGGTGGGGGACTTCAATGTCCATCACCAAGAGTGGCTCGGTAGCACCACTACTGACCGAGCTGGCCGAGTCCTAAAGGACATAGCTGCTCGACTGGGTCTGCGGCAGGTGGTGGGGGAACCAACAAGAGGGAAAAACATACTTGACCCCGTCCTCACCAATCTGCCTGCTGCAGATGCATCTGTCCATGACAGTATTGGTAGGAGTGACCACCGCACAGTCGTTGTGGAGACAATGTCTCAGTCACAATCTGTAACCTGACATATCCCCCACTCTACCATTGGCATCAAGCCGGGGGATCAACCCTGGTTCAATGAAGAGTGCAGGAGGGCATGCCAAGAGCAGCACCAGGCAGACCTCAAAATGAGGTGTCAACCTGGTGAAGCTACAACACAGGACTATCTGCGTGCCAAACTGTATGCGATAGACAGAGCTAAGCGATCCCAGAACCAACAGGTCAGATCTAAGTTCTGCAGTCCTGCCACATCCAGCCGTGAATGGTGTTGGACAATTAAACAACTAACTGGAGGAGGTGGCTCCACAAATATCCCCATCCTCAATGATGGGGGAACCCAGCACATCAGTGCAAAAGATAAGGCTGAAGCATTTGCAACAATCTTCAGCCAGAATTGCCGAGTTGATGATCCATCTCGGCCTCCTCCTGAAGTCTCCAGCATCACAGATGCCAGACTTCAGCCAATTCGATTCAAGAAACAACTGAAGGCACTGGATACTGCAAAGACTATGGGCCCTGACAATATTCCGGCAATAGTACTGAAGACCTGTGCTCCGGAACTTGCCGCCCCCCTAGCCAAGCTGTTCCAGTACAGCTACAATACTGGCATCTACCCTGCAATGTGGAAAATTGCCCAGGTATGTCCTGTACACAAAAAGCAGGACAAGTCCAACCCGGCCAATTACCCCCCCATCAGCCTACTCTCAATCATCAGTAAAGTGATGGAAGGTGTCATCAACAGTGCCATCAAGTGGCACTTGCTTAGCAATAACCTGCTCAGTGACACTCAGCTTCGGTTCCACCAGGGCCACTCAGCTCCTGACCTCATTACAGCCTTGGTTCAAACATGGACAAAAGAGCTGAACTCCAGAGGTGAGGTGAGAGTGACTGCCCTTGACATCAA
This sequence comes from Heterodontus francisci, assembly GCF_036365525.1. Classification (NCBI taxonomy): domain Eukaryota; kingdom Metazoa; phylum Chordata; class Chondrichthyes; order Heterodontiformes; family Heterodontidae; genus Heterodontus; species Heterodontus francisci. The sequence continues at coordinate 1,027,374 of NW_027141321.1, forward strand.
GGCAGCATTTGACCGAGTACGGTATCAAGGAGCCCTAACAAAACTGAAGTCAATGGGAATCGGGGAAAACCCTCCGCTGGCTGCAGTCATACCTAGCACAAAGGAAGATGGTTGTGGTTGTTGGAGGTCAATCATCTGAGCTCCAGGACATCACTGCAGGAGTTCCTCAGGGTGGTGTCCTCGGCCCAACCATCTTCAGCTGCTTCATCAATGACCTTCCTTCAATCATAAGGTCAGAAGTGGGGATGTTCACTGATGATTGCACAATGTTCAGCACCATTCGCGACTCCTCAGATACTGAAGCAGTCCGTGTAGAAATGCAGCAAGACCTGGACAATATCCAGGCTTGGGCTGATAAGTGGCAAGTAACATTCGCGCCACACAAGTGCCAGGCAATGACCATCTCCAACAAGAGAGAATCCAGCCATCTCCCCTTGATGTTCAATGGCATTACCATCGCTGAATCCCCCACTATCAACATCCTAGGGGCTACTATTGACCAGCAACTGAACTGGAGTAGCCACATAAATACCATGGCTACAAGAGCAGGTCAGAGGCTAGGAATCCTGTGGTGAGTAACTCACCTCCTGACTCCCCAAAGCCTGGCTACCATCTACAAGGCACAAGTCAGGAGTGTGATGGAATACTCTCCACTTGCCTGGATGGGTGCAGCTCCAACAACACTCAAGAAGCTCGACACCATCCAGGACAAAGCAGCCCGCCTGATTGGCACCCCATCCACAAACATTCACTCCCTCCACCACCGACGCACAGTGGCAGCAGTGTGTACCATCTACAAGATGCACTGCAGCAACGCACCAAGGCTCCTTAGAGAGCACCTTCCAAACCCGCGACCTCTACCAACTGGAAGGACAAGGGCAGCAAATACATGGGAACACCACCACCTGCGAGTTCCCCTCCAAGTCACACACCATCCTGACTTGGAACTATATCACCGTTTCTTCACTGTCGCTGGGTCAAAATCCTGGAACTCCCTCCCTAACAGCACTGTGGGTGTACCTACCCCACATGGACTGCAGTGGTTCAAGAAGGCAGCTCACCACCACCTTCTCCAGGGGCAATTAGGGATGGGCAATAAATGCTGGCCTAGCCAGTGACACCCACATCCTGTGAAGGAATTAAAAAAACACCCCCCATTCCCCACTGTGCTCCCACTTAGAGCCCCTGTTCCCTCTCACTCGCCCATTCTACATCTCACTCTCCCCTTTCCCCCTCTCATCCCCCAGTTCCTTTCTCACTAACCTCCACCTCTCACTCCCCTGTTCCTTCCTCGTTCCTCCCTGGTTCCCTCTCACATAGTCATTTACAGCACAGGAGGAGGCCATTCGGCCCATCGAGTCCACGCCAGCTCTCTGTAGAACAATCCAGTCAGTCCCATTTCCCCCACTCTATCCCGTAACCCTGCAAGTTTATTTCCCTCACTTGCCCATCACATTTCTTTTTGAAATCATTCACCATCTCCGCTTCCACCATCCCGGTGGGCAGCAAGTTCCAGGTCATTACCACTCACTGTGTAAAAAAGTTCTCTCACATTCCCGCCCCCCCCCCCCCCACCACCATCTCTTGGCCAAAACCATCAATCTGTGTTCCCTAGTCCTTGTACCATCAGTTAATGGGAACGGTTTTTCCTTGTCTACCTTATCTAAACCTGTCATAATCTTGTACACCTCGATCAAATCTCCCCTCAATCTCCTTTGCTCCTGAGACAACAACCCCAGCTTCTCCAACCTAACCTTGTAACTAAAATCCCCCATCCCTGGAACCATTCTGGTAAATCTCCTCTGCACCCTCTCAAGGACCCTCACATCCTTCCTAAAGTGTGGTGACCAGAACTGGACACAATACTCTAGTTGAGGCCTCACCAGAGCTTTATAAAGGTTCAGTATAACTTCCCTGCTTTTGTACTCAATGCCTCTATTTATGAAGCCCAAGATCCCATATACTTTACTAACCACTCTCTCAATATGTCCTGTCACCTTCAAAGATCGATGCACATGAACCCCCAGGTCCCTCTGTCCCTGCACACTCTTTAGAACTGTGCTGTTAAGACTATATCACCTCTCCCTATCCCTTCTGTCAAAATGCATCACCTCCCACTTCTCTGTATTAAATTCCATCTGTCACCTCCCTGCCCATACTGCTCACCTATCTATATCCTGTTGTAGGTGGTTCATATCAGCCTCGCTGCTTGTCACTCCTCCAAGCTTAGAGCAAATTTGAAGTATCCCTCCCTCTGTCCCCCCCTTTTCACTCCCTCTGTCCCCCCTCACTCCCTCTGTCCCCTCTCAATCTCTCTGGCCCCCTCTCTCACTCCCTCTGTCTCCTCTCACTCCCTATGTCCCCCTCTCTCACTCTTTCTGTCCCCTCTCACTCTCTCTGTCCCCCTCTTACTCTCTCTGTCCCCTCTCACTCCCTCTGTCCCCTCTCATTCTCTCTGTCCCCTCTCACTCCCTCTGTCCCCTCTCACTCTCCCCCGTCCCCTCTCACTCTCTCTGTCCCCCTCTCACTCCCTCTGTACCCTTTTCACTCTCTCTGTCCCCTCTCACTCCCTCTGTCCCCCTGTCCCCTCTCACTCCCCCGTCCCCCTCTTACTCTCTCTGTCCCCCTCTCACTCCCTCTGTCCCCTCTCATTCCCTCTCATTCCCTCTGTCCCCCTCTCACTCCCTCTGTCCTCCCTTTCACTCCCTCTGTCCCCTCTCACTCTCTCTGTCCCCCTGTCCCCCTCTCACTCTCTGTCACCCTCTCACTCTCTCTGTCCCCCTTTCACTCCCTCTGTCCCCCTCTCACTCCCTCTGTACCCTTTTCACTCCCTCTGTCCCCTCACATCCCTCTGTCCCCCTGTCCCCCCTCTCACTCTCTCTGTCCCCTCTCACTCCCTCTGTCCCCCTGTCCCCCTGTCCCCCTCTCACTCTCTCTGTCCCCTCTCACTCTCTCTGTCACCTTCTCACTCCCTCTGTCCCCCTGTCCCCCTCTCTCACTCCCTCTGTCGCCCTTCTCACTCCCCCTGTCCCCCCTCTCACTCCCTCTGTCCCCCTCTCTCACTCCCCCTGTCTCCCCTCTCACTCCCTCTGTCCCCCTTTCACTCTCTCTGTCCCCCTCTCTCACTCCCTCTGTCGCCCTCTCACTCCCCCTGTCCCCCCTCTCACTCTCTCTGTCCCCCCTCTCACTCTCTCTGTCCCCCTTTCACTCCCTCTGTCCCCCTCTCACTCCCCCTGTCCCCCCTCTCACTCCCTCTGTCCCCCTTTCTCTCTCTCTGTCCCCCTCTCTCACTCCCTCTGTCCCCCTTCTCACTCTCTCTGTCACCTTCTCACTCCCTCTGTCCCCTGTCCCCCCTCACTCTTTCTGTCCCCTCTCACTCCCTCTGTCCCTCCTCTCACTCCCTCTGTCCCCGTCCCCCTCTCACTCCCTCTGTCCCCTCCCCCCTCTCACTCCCTCTGTCCCCTCCCCCTCTCACTCCCTCTGTCCCCTCTCACACTCTCTGTCCCCCTCTCACTCCCTCTGTCGCACTCTCACTCCCCCTGTCCCTCTCTCTCACTCCCCCTGTCCCCCCTTTCACTCTCTCTGTCCCCCTCTCTCACTCCCCCTGTCCCCCTTTCACTCTCTCTGTCCCCCTCTCTCACTCCCCCTGTCCCCCTCTCTCACTCCCCCTGTCCCCCTCTCTCACTCCCCCTGTCCCCCTTTCTCTCTCTCTGTCCCCCTCTCTCACTCCTCTTCCTCTGTCCCTTCTCACTCTCTCTGTCACCTTCTCACTCCCTCTGTCCCCTGTCCCCCCTCACTCTCTCTGTCCCCTCTCACTCCCTCTGTCCTCCTCTCACTCCCTCTGTCCCCGTCCCCCTCTCACTCCCTCTGTCCCCTCCCCCCTCTCACTCCCTCTGTCCCCTCCCCCCTCTCACTCCCTCTGTCCCCTCTCACACTCTCTGTCCCCTCTCACTCCCTCTGTCGCACTCTCACTCCCCCTGTCCCCCTCTCTCACTCCCCCTGTCCCCCCTTTCACTCTCTCTGTCCCCCTCTCTCATCCCCCTGTCCCCCTCTCTCACTCCCCCTGTCCCCCTCGTCTCACTCCATCTGTCGCCCTCTCACTCCCCCTGTCCCCCCTCTCACTCCCCCTGTCCCTCCCGGTGTCTGCGGGTGAGTAAGTGAGGTTTTCTGAAATCTCCTGTGCTGGGTGAACTGGTGAACGTACTGTAACCCGACTCCGGAGTGTCTCCATTCTGTGGGGAACTCCCTCAATACTGTCTCAGGAGATTGTGGGTTCCAGCCCCCACTCCGGAGACTCGAGCCCATGATCCAGGCCGAAGCTCCCAGTGCCAGTACTGAGGGAGTGCCGCACTGCCAGAGGTGCCGTCTTACAGATGAGACATTAAACCGAGGCCCCTGTCTGCCCTCTCAGGTGGATGTAAAAGATCCCTTGGCTGCTATTGGAAGAAGTGGGGTGGGGGGGGGGGGAGTGGGGTGGGGCGGTGGAGTTCACCCTGGGGGGTCAATATTTATCCTTCAATTGACACCTAAAGCTGGTCATTACTTCATTGCTGTCTGTGGGATCTTGCTGTGCATAAATTGGCTGCTGCGTTTCCAACATTACAACAGTAAAAAAAAAAAGTGTACTTCATTGGTGGTTAAGCACTTTGGGACGTCGTGAAAGGCGCTAGAGAAATGCGCATTCTTTCTTTTGTAAACTGGCTGGGCCGCGGTGCTTCCTCATGTGGTCGAATTGCCCGGTGAGCAGCTCACGCCAACTGCTGCGTTTTGTTGCCCTGGGGGGAGGGAGGGCGGCGGGGGAGTCGGCTGCTGGAGTTTGTGTTCAGTTACGCAGCAGTCGGTCGGGACAAAGAGCTGAGGCCTCGTGTCGGGGATTTCGTGTTTTTCCCTGCGGCTGACCGGTGCAACCCATCTCTCCTCAGTGAGTTCTGTCAGGCACCAGGGCTTTGCTGAGTCAACGTGAAGACATCGTCACGTGCTGCTTGTTTTGGCTGCTCCTTTGTATTTTTGCTGGGGGCTTATTGGCCGGGAATCGCACGAAAGTTTCAAAGCCGCACCAGCTGAATCCAATTGAGTGAAAACATTCTGGATCATGTCCGATCCCACACTGAGTCACAGACTGAGAGGGAGAGAGAGAGAGAGACAGGAAAACAAACACCAGTGACCGAAGCATGGGGCTAAAGTTTGGAGACATCTTCATCAGAATCTGCACGGTAACACACACACACAAACAAACAGAAATACACGCACACGCCAACACGCACAAACAAAATGCATCATGAACATTAGCACTGACCCAAAAAACACAGGGTGCATGTTGTGCCTTGAAGAGTGACGTCCCTTTAAGATCTTAGTATGCTAACAAGCTAAGTAACCAGGTTGCAGTCACGTGACGACAATCCGGCATCACTCTGCAACCGTAACACCCAGAGGCAGGTTCTGTAAATAGTTGGCTCCGCACTGTATATAGTAGCTGAACTGCAACTAAACTTGTTGCAGATCTTCAACCAATTGGACTCCACGCATCTCATTTATGTTGCATCAGAGAACATAAAAAGAACTCATTACATGGTGGCAGCTCCTCATTATATGGTGGCAGCGGTGGTGAGAAGACAAAGTCGAAGTTGAAGACCACAGGTAAAACAGCTTTGAAAATGACCTTATCTACAACAATAATACTGGCACAAAAAGTGGAAAGAATGAACTTACCTCCATCTGTAGAAGGAGAGCTCAGAACAACAGGCTGCAAGTAAATCGGGTGATTCATTGTTCAAAGGTTGATACTGGCTTTAAAAAAAAGGCCTTGAAGTGCTGAAAAGACTGATTTGTTCCAAAGAGTCCTTAAAAAAAAAACAGGGGAAGACCCGATTCCTTTCCTTGGCTGATTCAGGTCAGCACCATAACAGGAGGTGCCCAAATGCAAAAAATGCGGGAAAACTCCAATCACTGCACAGCCTTCATCCATGCAGCAACAGTTTTTTTTAAAAACTCATCAAATCACTCAAACATGAAGAAGAGCTTCCATTCATGAGACCACAGCAATAAAAATACCATTAAACCACTCAAGAGCCTGAAGAACATAAACAAAGTCTAAAAAAGCTACTGAACTACCTATTGAACAGCTGTGTAAACAGACAGACTTAAATGTTGGAAGCAAGGTCAACAAAGAACACTATTAAACACCTGCTCCAGTCAATCAAAGCAGCTAGTCTAAATAACAGAGAGATTCCTAAAGGGAAAACAGTGCAGAGTCACAAAACAAGTGTTGAAGCAAGTTTTAAAGCATAAGAACAGCAGAAAGATCTCCCACATGGGAGATTGGTTAAAAAGGTAAGAGCCCATGAAATCCAGAGTAATTTGACAAATTGGATCCAAATTGGCTTAGTGGCTGGAGGCAGAGGATAATGGTCGAGGGTTGCTTTTGCGATTGAAAGCCTGTGACCAGTGGGAGTGGTGCTGCGACCGTTACTGTTTGTAGTGTCCATTAATGATTTAGACATGAATATAGCAGGTACGATTAGTAAGTTTGCACATGACATGAAAATGGTGGTGTCGTAAATAGTGAGGAGGAAAGCCTTAGATTACAGGACGATATAGATGGGCTGGTAAGATGGGCGGAGCTGTGGCAAATGGAGTTTAATCCTGAGAAGTGTGAGGTGATGCACTTTGGGAGGACTGGCAAGGGAATATACAATGGATGGTAGGACCCTAGGAAGTACAGAGGGTCAGAGGGACCTTGGTGTACTTGTTCATAGATCACTGAAGGCAGCAGCACAGGTAGATAAGGTGGTTAGGAAGGCATATGGGATACTTGCCTTATTAGCCAAGGCATAGAATATAAGAGCAGGGAGGTTATGATGGAGCTGTATAAACGCTAGTTAGGCCACAACTGGAGTACTGTGTACAGTTCTGGGCACCACACTATAGGAAGGATGTGAGTGCACTGGAGAGGGTGCAGAGGAGATTCACCAGAATGTTGCCTGGGCTGGAGCATTTCAGCTATGAAGAGAGACTGGATAGGCTCCGGTTGTTTTCCTTAGAGCAGAGAGGGCTGAGGGGGGACCTGATTGAGGTGTACAAAATTTATGAGGGCCATTGATAGGTTAGATAGGAAGGAACTTTTTCCCTTAACGGAGGGGTCAATAACCAGGCGGCATAGATTTAAGGTAAGGGGCAGGAGGTTTAGAGGGGATTTGAGAAAAAAATATTTCACCCAGAGGGTGGTTGGAATCTGGAACACACTGCCTGAAGAGGTGGTGGAGGCAGGAACCCTCACAACATTTAAGAAATATTTAGATGAGCACTTGAAACGCCATAGCATACAAGGCTACAGGCCAAGTGTGGGAAAATGGGATTAGATTGGACGGGTGCTTGATGGTTGGCGCAGGAGCGTTGGCCGAAGGGCCTGTTTCTGTGCTGTGGAACTCTATGACTCTATAAAGATGGATATCAATTTCCCAGCATGAATTGGATGGATATTGTATCCGACTTCCAAATTTTCCAAGAATGCAGTTATGAATAGTCGTTTGGTAGTACAGAACGTGAGTATTGCAAAAAATTGAGACATTTTGTCATAGCTTTCGTCTTGCACTCATCAGGACAATTCGCAAGAATACCAATGTAAGGAACGCAACAAATTTATCCTGTATGAGAAGAGTGTGTTGATTGGTAGGCCAAGTGGACTCTGATTGGTCAAGGCATTTCCTTGAGCAATGCTAAACAAAATAAGGGACAACCATTTTCTGGTTCATTCCTCAATCTGCAAGCACTAGGTGCAGGCCGACAGTATCGGCATGAGAACTGGGTTGAAAAGAGCAAGCAAGCTGTGTGGTAAGTGCAGCTGGTCCCACTCATCGCGAAGTTGTCCTGCATCTCAAGACCTGCAGAAGGACACTGGCCCCGCCTGTGCAAGAATCTGGCTCCAAAGACGCAGTCAGAGGTCACAGGAGGGGGGCAGACAAACAGATGACAGGCGCAGAAACGGGGCAACAGCAGCAAAGAGAGTGCCAGAAATCCAAACCAGAGATGAGACTCAGAGAGAAGCAGCTCTCAGAGAGAAGACGAGCAGGCGTCCACATTGTGAACCTGACACATCACGTTGATGAAGTCAAACGACTTGAAAACATTCGCCACGATCAACATCACGTGCCCAAAGAAAGTTGGCAAATATATACACTCAAGGTCAAGATTTGACACTGGCACGAGTGCAAATATCCTACCAGTCTGAATCCTCAAAGATATGTACAGTGGAATTCAATGACAGAAGCTTACAGCTGCAAGTTATCTGCATACAACGGGTTGCCCATCCCTTGCAGTGGCACATTAACAAGGCAATGCAGATACGGCATGTCGGCATGGAGACCCCAAGCGTTCTACCTCCGTAGACCCGAGTGGACCAGCAGTAGCAGGCCTACCAGCGTGCAAGGACCTCAACACCATAACTATCCACAAGAGCATTGCAAGGGGAAATCGCCAGGGACACGAACCCGCTCGCAGACTCCGACCAGCATCACCCGGTGCAGTCTGGAAATCCACCTATGGTGGCACAACTATGCCACGCCTTCACTGCCGCTTAATAAAGAAGGGCGGCACAGTGGCGCAGTGGTTAGCACTGCCGTCTCACAGCTCCAGTGACCCGGGTTCAATTCTGGGTACTGCCTGTGCGGAGTTTGCAAGTTCTCCCTGTGTCTGCGTGGGTTTCCGCCGGGTGCTCTGGTTTCCTCCCACATGCCAAAGACTTGCAGGTTGATGGGTAAATTGGCCATTGTAAATTACCCCTAGTGTAGGTGGGGATATGGTAGGAAATATGGGATTAATGTAGGGTTAGTATAGATGGGAGCACAGACTCAGTGGACTGAAGGGCCTATTTCGGTGCTGTATCTCGCTCTCTATGACTCTAACTGCCAGCACGAGCCAGAACAGGTAGGTATCTCCATGAGACCAAGTACTCCACTCCTAACAAGTCATTGACCCTGAGCCCCGGGCCCTTAGACTCAGAGGATGAGGAGAGGCAAAGGACAGAGTGCCCTGGGGAGGCAGAGGAGAAATGAGTTGGCTCTTCGAGATGAGGTGCCAGAACTTGTCATCTTGAGAAAATTAACAGATTATGTTAGCAGACTGACGGCAGAGTGACAGAAACTGAATGCAGGGAGGGAGAAACCTCAGAAGAAAAACAGCTACAGATGAGACACAAGTTCCCCGAGCAAGAGTTGTCAAACCACTGTCATGCTAGGGCCCCACCCCCCAACCTGCCAAGAATGAGTCACATCAGTTTTGTCATGAACGTTGATTTCTGAACTGTTGTTGGAGTGACTTGTTAAACAGATCAGCTGTGGCTGGAGGAAACATTTGCATACTAACAGACATCGAAGGTGAGGAAGCGCATTCTAGGGCCTGCTAAGGAGAATACAATCCACAAGGGCCAGGACTGGTTAGACC
>NW_027141322.1:0-59788 GCF_036365525.1 Heterodontus francisci
TCCACTCTTTCCCAGGTTATCCTCTTGCCCTTAATATACTTATAAAATGCCTTAGGATTTTCCTTTATCTTGCCCACCAGTGTTTTCTCATGTCCCCTCTTCGCTCTCCTAATTACTTTTTTAAGTACCTCCTACACTTTCTATACTCCTCTAGTGCCTCCGCTGTTTTCAGCGTTCTGAATCTGCCAGAAGCCTCCTTTTTTTTTTCCTGATCCAATCCTCTATATCCCTTTACATCCAGGGCTCCCTGGACTTGTTGGTCCTACCTTTCACCTTAACGGGTACATGTTGACTCTGAACTCTCACTATTTCCTCTTTGAATGACTCCCACTTGTCTGATGTAACTTTCCTACAAGTAGCTGCTCCCAGTTCACTTTGGCCAGATCCTCTTTTATCATATTGAAATCGGCCTTCCCCCAATTCAGTACCTTTATTTCTGGTCTATCTTTGTCCTTTTCCATAACTACCTTAAATCTTACAGAGTTATGGTCACTATGCCCGAAATGCTCCCCCACTGACACTTCTACCACTTGACCAGCTTCATTCCCTAGGATTAGGTCCAGTAGCGCCCCTCTATGCATTTTAAGAATTCCGCCCTATTCAAGCCTTTTGCTCTAATACTATCCCCTCTAATATTGGGGAAGTTGAAATCCCCTATTATTATTACCCTATTATTTTTACACCTCTCTGAGATTTGCCTGCATATCTGCTCCTCTATCTCTGACTGTTTGGAGTTCTGTAGTAAACTCCCAGCCAAGTAATTGCCCCCTTTTTGTTTTTAAGTTCTACCCAAATGGACTCATTTGAGGAACCTTCTAAGATATCATCCCTCCTTACTGCAGTAATTGACTCCTTGATCAACAGTGCAATGCCACCTCCTCTTTTATCCCCTCCCCTGTCACACCAGATGATTCTATACCCTGGAATATTGAGCTGCCAGTCCTGCCCCTCCCTCAACCATGTCTCTGTGACAGCAATAATATCATAATCCCATGTGCTAATCAACACCTGCAATTCATCTGCCTTACTAGTAAGACTCCTTGCATTAAAATCGATGCAATCCAGCCTTGCATTTTTCACTTGTATTTTTCACACTTGTTCTGGTTCAGGGAGTGATGGGAGTAGTGGCCGCGATGGCCGTAATCAGACTCAGCTTTCATCCCCTGGATCTTGAGCAGAGCTGACAGCTCAGGATCTGACCCACAGCTTCTGGAAGTCCTGGAGCCCATTACACAAGCAGTAAACACGAGGGCTTTTCTCTCAGGTTATTTATTCACAGCATCCTAAGCTCAGAGGAGGCCATTCGGCCCTTTGTGCCAGTGCTGGCTCTTTGAAAGAGCTATCCAATCAGTCCCACTCCCCCCTGCTCTTTCCCCACAGCCCCGAAAATTTTGCCCCTTCCACTATTTATCCAATCCCCCTTTTGAAAGTTACTATTGAATTTGCTTCCATCGCCCTTTCAGGCAGCGCGTTCCAGATCACAACAACTCACTGTGTAAAAACATTCTCCTCATCTCCCCCTCTGGGTCTTTTACTGATTATCTTCAATCTGTATCCCTCTGGTTACCGAGCCTCCTGTCACTGGAAACACTTTCTCCTTATTTACTCCATCAAAACCCTTCATGATTCTCAACACCTCGATTAAATCTCCCCCTTAACCTTCTCTGCTCTAAGGAGAACAATCCCAGCTTCTCCAGTCTCTCATCTGTGGAATCATTCCAGTAAATCTCCGCTACATCCTCTCCCAGGCCTGGACATCCTTCCTAAAGTGCGGTGCCCAGAATTGAACAGAATATTCCAGCTGAGGCCGAACCAGTGACTTTTTTCCGTGAAGGATTTTGTGTCATAGGAAGGGGAGGAGGCCATTCAGCCCCTCGATCCTGTTCTGTCATTCACTGAGATCATGGCTAATCTATATCCACCGGCATTAGCTCCATATCCTTTCATATCCGCCTAGCAAAAACCCATCGATCTCCGATTTAACATGATTGAGTCTCAGAATCGATTGCTTTTTATGAGAGTGTTCCGGTATTCACCAGCCTTTGAGCAAAGTGTTTCGTAATGTCTCTCCTCAGGCCTGGCTCTGATTTTAAGGTTTGTCTCCTTGCCCTGGATTCCCGTTCCCTCCACTCCACCCCCACCACCAGTGGATAAGGTCTCTCTCTCTCTCTCTCTCCACTATCAGTTGCTGTATGAAAATCTTTAGTTTCCGTTGGCCAGTCGGAAGCCTCTTGGGTGATGCAGTTGTTCAGAAACCAACCTTACGAAGCTGTGCTATCAGCTCCTGCTCACCCGTCCCCGGGTCTGTGTTCCGCAGTCTGCCAATGGGCTTCGAGTCGAGAGGTACCTCTGGGAAGATGTAGGTGGGACTCTGTGGGGATGCTGGACTGATGGCTGGGAAAGTAAACAGAGAGTTAGAAGGAAGCGGCTGCACCATCTGGATGAGGCGATTGTGATCAGAGATCATTCTGTCCATTCCCACACATCCAATTCAGTTCTCCCTTTACGTAGCACTTTTAACACAGTTCTTCACAGAGACACAAAAAAAAAAGACACCGATCAGGAGAGGAGCGAGTTAGAGCTCCCTGGGGCTCAGCTCCACATTGTGGGGGGGGGGGGGGGGGGGGGGAGGGGGATGGGGCAGGGGGCTCAGTCCCACAATTGGAGGGACTCTCCTCCCCAGGGCCCAGTCCCATGGAGCCTTCAAAGGAAGCTTGATGCTAGCGAGTGGAAGAGGAGGAAAGGTCACGTACCTGAGCTACTCTTTAAGTTGCTCCACGTGGATGATCGGAACAGGAAGCTGTTTGGTCTGTGAACAGGACCTGATTCCTTCGGGGAGCTGGAGTTAGAATGAGCAGTGTGATCTGCAAACAAAAGCCAGAATTCAGTGTCACCAACAGCACAAGGGCTTTCGCACAGAGCGAGGCAGAGAAACAAGGGCTGCTGCGTTCCTCACCTGGTCGAGCAGCTGTCGTCGAGAAGCCGCTGGACACGTTTGGGAGATGACCCTCACTCTGCAAACAGAAAATAAACTTTAAAAGCTTGAGGTGGAAGAGGAATACAAAATGCTGGAAATGCACAGCAGAATCCGAGAGAGCAATGTCAGGTACAGGGCCAGAAGACAAAGATCTCCCATCCAGGCCCCGTCTCCCTTCTCCTCCTTCAACACTTGCTCTGTGTATTGGTACAGTTATAACACTGCATGGTTAGAGCAAACTGGTCTGTGAGCAAGTTATCAAAACCCCCAGTCACACTGATCAAAATCATCTTTATAAAATAAAACCTGGCCAGCATTCCTGCTCACTACCCCATGACAGTGTGCACCGGGCGGGCGGGCGGCGGTGAACAACCCGGAGGATAGGGGGGGCGGGGGGGGGAAACCGGGAGTGCTCGGTACCGCTGCTTCCTGTTCCCTACGTCTTCGGGAGAGGAGCTCAGTGGAAGTGTCCGGCATATCCTGGGTCACAGAATGAGGTCAGGGGAGGGGTCATGGGGTGGGGTGGGGGGGTGGGGAAAGAGGTGGGCAATGGCGTAATTGTGGTCACTGATAGATTGTAAAAACACACGGGACCATGTAAGGACAGGACGGCGATTTCAGATACAGGAGACGTGCGACACTGACCTTAGGCAGAGACGGTGCACCCGCACTGTTCCCAGAGCAGCCACTAGAGGGAGGCAAGAAACCAGTTATTAAAATACAGACTCCAAACCGGTGCTCCTAGTCCAGGATTAAACCCACTGCAAACCAGGACAGGACCAGGATTAAACCCACTGCAAACCGGGACAGGACCAGGATTAAACCCACTGCAAACCGGGACAGTATCAGGATTAAACCCACTGCAAACCGGGACAGGACCAGGATTAAACCCACTGCAAACTGGGACAGGACCAGGATTAAACCCACTGCAAACTGGGACAGTATCAGGATTAAACCCACTGCAAACCGGGACAGTATCAGGATTAAACCCACTGCAAACTGGGACAGGACCAGGATTAAACCCACTGCAAACTGGGACAGGACCAGGATGAAACCCACTGCAAACTGGGACAGGACCAGGATTAAACCCACTGCAAACTGGGACAGGACCAGGATGAAACCCACTGCAAACTGGGACAGTATCAGGATTAAACCCACTGCAAACTGGGACAGTATCAGGATTAAACCCACTGCAAACTGGGACAGGACCAGGATTAAACCCACTGCAAACTGGGACAGGACCAGGATTAAACCCACTGCAAACTGGGACAGGACCAGGATTAAACCCACTGCAAACTGGGACAGGACCAGGATTAAACCCACTGCAAACTGGGACAGGACCAGGATTAAACCCACTGCAAACTGGGACAGGACCAGGATTAAACCCACTGCAAACCGGGACAGTATCAGGATTAAACCCACTGTAAACTGGGACAGGATCAGGATTAAACCCACTGCAAACTGGGACAGGACCAGGATTAAACCCACTGCAAACCGGGACAGTATCAGGATTAAACCCACTGCAAACTGGGACAGGACCAGGATTAAACCCACTGCAAACCGGGACAGGACCAGGATTAAACCCACTGCAAACCAGGACTGGACCAGGATTAAACCCACTACATCCCCAGGTCCTGGTCCAGGATTAAACCCACACCAAACCGGGACTGGTACAGGCTTAAACTCACAGTGGGACTGAAGTCACACGGCAAGCTACAGGCTGGAGAGACTGGACGCAGATATCAGAACGTCTAGACATAGACATCCTGAGAGCAGTAACTACAAACGCCACACATTGTCTCCTGGAGAGTTAGAGCCAGGGGAAAACTGGTCCCCACTCTCAGCTACAGAGAGTAGTGTCTACAACGACTGATTGTTACTCAGAAGCAAGCTCCAAAACAGTGCACTAACGATAACAGCAAGATTCAGTCAGCTGTCAGATCCTGTGTTCACTCTTGTTCTCTAACACTTACCTAGAGACTGGTTTACTGTTCAGGTCACTTAGCGAGTTCTGTGACTGGAGGAAGAATGGTGCAGGTCGTGCTGTCAAACTGACACTGATTCCCCTAGAGAAACAACACAAATTTACTCACATCACTTCCCATTTAAACACTCTCAGCAGGAGTCTGTCCCCGGTGTGAGGCTCAGACACACACAAACAGCTGGAACAAGCGTTCGCCCCAGTGGAATGGTGTCTCAGATTCTGGGAGAGCAGGTGAGGAAGGATGTGAATATCTTGAAGAGGGTTTGGACAGTGTAAATAATGAGAAAGTGTTTCCAGTGGCAGGAGGGTCAGTAACCAGAGGGTCACAGATTGAAGATAATTTGCAAAAGAAAACCAGATGAGATGAGGAGAATGTTTTTTACACAGTGAGTTGTTGTGATCTGGAACGCGCTGCCTGAAAGGGCGGTGGAAGCAGATTCAACAGTAACTTTCAAAAGGGAATTGGATAAATAGTGGAAGGGGAAAAATATACATGGCTATGGGGAAAGAGCAGTGGGGAGTGGGACTGATTGGATTCTCATCCTTCTCCACCTGTCTGCAGCCTTTGACATGCTCGACCACCCCATCCTCCTCTAACACCTCTCCACTGTCGTCCAGCTGGGTGGGACTGCACTCACCCGGTTCCATTCTTATCCATCTAAGCGTAGCCTGAATATCACCTGCAATGGCTTCTCTTCCTGCTCCCACACTGTTACCTCTGGTGTTCCCCATGGATCTATCCTTGTCCCCCTCCTATTTCTCATCTACTGAAATTTCCTCGAATTAAATATTGGGAAAATTGAAGCCATTGTTTTCTGTCCCTGCTCCAAACTTCATTCCCTAGTTACTGACTCCGTCCCTCTCCCTGGCAACAGTCTGAGATTAAACCAGTCTGTTCACAACCTTCTGACCACATAATCCACACCATCACTAAAACCACCTATTTCCACCTCCCTAACATCGCCCGACTTCACCCCGTCTCAGCTAATCTACTGCTGAAACCCTCATTCATTCCTTCATTACCTGTAGCCTTGACTATTCCAACACACCCAAAGAACAAAACAAAGAACAGTACAGCACAGGAACAGGCCATTCGGCCCTCCAAGCCTGCGCCGATCTTGATGCCTGCCTAAACTAACACCTTCTGCACTTCCGGGGCCCATATACCTCTATTCCCATCCTATTCATGTATTTGTCAAGATGCCTCTTAAATGTCGCTATCGTACCTGCTTCCACCACCTCCCCCGGCAGCAAGTTCCAGGCACTCACCACCCTCTGTGTAAAGAACTTGCCTCGCACATCCCCACTAAACTTCGCCCCTCTCACCTTAAACCTACGTCCCCTAGTAACTGACTCTTCCACCCTGGGAAAAAGCTTCTGACTATCCACTCTGTCCATGCCGCTCGTAACTTTGTAAACCTCCGTCATGTCACCCCTCCACCTCCGTCGTTCCAGTGAAAACAATCCGAGTTTACCCAACCTCTCCTCATAGTTAATGCCCTCCAGACCAGGCAACATCCTGGTAAACCTCTTCTGTACCCTCTCCAAAGCCTCCACGTCCTTCTGGTAGTGTGGCGACCAGAATTGCACGCAATATTCTAAGTGTGGCCTAACTAAAGTTCTGTACAGCTGCAGCATGACTTGCCAATTTTTATACTCTATGACCCCACTGATGAAGGCAAGCATGCCTGGCTGCTCTCCCACATTCTGCTCACCGTAAACTTGAGGTCATCCAAAATTCTGCTGTCTGTGTCTTGACTCGCACCTAGTCCTGTTCCCCTATCACTCCTTGTGCTCACTGACCTACACTGGCTCCCGGTCAAGGAACATCTTGATTTTAAAATTCCCATCCTTGTTTTCAAATCCCACTATGGGCTCACTTCTCCCTATCTCTGTAACCCCCTCCAGCCTCCACAACCCTCCCTATCTCTGTAACCTCCCCCAGCCCCTACATGCCTCCCTATCTCTGTAACCTCCTCCAGCCTCCACAACCCTCCCTATCTCTGTAACCCCCTCCAGCCTCTACAACCCTCCCTATCTCTGTAACCTCCTCCAGCCCCTACAACCCTCCCTATCTTTGTAACTTCCTCCAGCCCCCTACGACCCTCCCTATCACTGTAACCTCCTCCAGCCCCCTACAACCCTCCCTATCTCTGTAACCTCCTCCAGCCCCCTACAACCCTCCCTATCTCAGTAACCTCCTCCAGCCCCCTACAACCCTCCCTATCTCTGTAACCTCCTCCAGCCCCTACAACCCTCCCCATCTCTGTAACCTCCTCCAGCCCCCTACAACCCTCCCTATCTCAGTAACCTCCTCCAGCCCCTACAACCCTCCCTATCTCAGTAACCTCCTGCAGCCCCTACATCCTCCCTATCTCTGTAACCTCCTCCAGCCCCTACAACCCTCCCTATCTCCATGACCTCCTCCATCCCCTACAACCCTCCCTATCTCTGTAACCTCCTCCAGCCCCCTACAACCCTCCCTATCTCAGTAACCTCCTCCAGCCCCTACAACCCTCCCTATCTCAGTAACCTCCTGCAGCCCCTACATCCTCCCTATCTCTGTAACCTCCTCCAGCCCCTACAACCCTCCCTATCTCCATGACCTCCTCCATCCCCTACAACCCTCCCTATCTCTGTAACCTCCTCCAGCCCCCTACAACCCTCCCTATCTCTGTAACCTCCTCCAGCCCCCTACAACCCTCCCTATCTCTGTAACCTCCTCCAGCCCCCTACAACCCTCCCTATCTCTGTAACCTCCTCCAGCCCCTACAACCCTCCCTATCTCAGTAACCTCCTCCAGCCCCTACAACCCTCCCTATTTCTGTAACCTCCTCCAGCCCCTACAACCATCCCTATTTCTGTAACCTCCTCCAGCCCCTACATCCTCCCTATCTCTGTAACCTCCTCCAGCCCCTACAACTCTCCCTATTGCTGTAACCTCCTCCAGCCCCTACATCCTCCCTATCTCTGTAACCTCCTCCAGCCCCTACAACCCTCCCTATCTCAGTAACCTCCTCCAGCCCCTACAACCCTCCCTATCTCTGTAACCTCCTCCAGCCCCCTACAACCCTCCCTATCTCTGTAACCTCCTCCAGCCCCCTACAACCCTCCCTATCTCTGTAACCTCCTCCAGCCCCCTACAATCCTCCCTATCTCTGTAACCTCCTCCAGCCCCTACAACCCTCCCTATCTCTGTAACCTCCTCCAGCCCCTACAACCCTCCCTATCTCTGTAACCTCCTCCAGCCCCGACAACCCTCTGAGATCTCTCAGCTCCTCCAATTCCGGCCTCTTGTCCATCCCCCGATTCCCATCGCTCCATTGGCAGCCGTACCTTCAGCTGCCTGGGCCCGAAACTCTGGAATTCCTTCCCTAACCTCTCTGCCTCTCTCTCTCCTCCTTTAAGACGCTCCTTAAAACCGACCTCTGTGACCAAGCTTTTGGTCCCCTGTCCTCATATCTCCTTCTGTAGCTCCAGGTCAGATTCTGTTTGATAAATTGCTCCTGTGAAGAGCTTTGTGATGTTTTATTACGTTACAGGTGCTATACAGATATAAGCTGTTGTTGGATCACTCTGTCAAAAGCCAGCACAGATCTGAAAAGTCAAACAGCCCCTTTCATTCCATATCATTCAACGATTCTGGACATGATCCAGCGCAAGACTGGAAAAATAAGGCACCTTGGCCACTGTAGACTCCAAGATTGTGTCTATGGGAGGGAGAGTGCATGGGGAGGGGAGAGGGGGAGTGTGCAGTACAATGTGCAGGGGGAGTATGCAGTGCAGTGGAGAGGGGTTTGGAAGTAAGGAGATGGGGAGGATTCAGAGCCATTCGATGATGGGGTCGGGCCTGTCTCTGTGCGATATGACTGTATGATTCTATGATAAGGGACAGTGCGTGTGTGTCTGTGCAAACCTTTCCCGTCGGTCCCGCTCCGCTGTTTGACTCTGCAGCTGCTTCTCTCTCTCCTGCCAGATCTGCAGTGTCTCCGGCCGTCTCCTCTCCTCACCGTCCCGCTGCAACTCATCTTTCCCGGGAGACACCTCTCTGCTCATTCTGTGATCAGAGACAAACACAGAATATAATTCAAACATTTCCCGTGTTGTAGCTTCAACCTTGAGGTGTCAGAACAGCAGACTATCCCCCCAGTCCGAGCCCAGACAGACTGCTCTATAACCCAGTCCGTCTGCACCCAGCAGCCTATCCCCCCAGTCCGAGCCCAGACAGACTGCTCTATAACCCAGTCCGTCTGCACCCAGCAGCCTATCCCCCCAGTCCGAGCCCAGACAGACTGCTCTATAACCCAGTCCGTCTGCACCCAGCAGACTATCCCCCCAGTCCGAGCCCAGACAGACTGCTCTATAACCCAGTCCGTCTGCACCCAGCAGCCTATCCCCCCAGTCTGAGCCCAGACAGACTGCTCTATAACCCAGTCCGTCTGCACCCAGCAGCCTATCCCCCCAGTCCGAGCCCAGACAGACTGCTCTATAACCCAGTCCGTCTGCACCCAGCAGACTATCCCCCCCAGTCCGAGCCCAGACAGACTGCTCTATAACCCAGTCCGTCTGCACCCAGCAGACTATCCCCCCAGTCTGAGCCCAGACAGACTGCTCTATAACCCAGTCCGTCTGCACCCAGCAGACTATCCCCCCAGTCTGAGCCCAGACAGACTGCTCTATAACCCAGTCCGTCTGCACCCAGCAGACTATCCCCCCCAGTCCGAGCCCAGACAGACTGCTCTATAACCCAGTCCGTCTGCACCCAGCAGACTATCCCCCCAGTCTGAGCCCAGACAGACTGCTCTATAACCCGGCCCGTCTGCACCCAGCAGACTATCCCCCCAGTCTGAGCCCAGACAGACTGCTCTGTAACCCAGTCCGTCTGCACCCAGCAGCCTATCCCCCCAGTCCGAGCCCAGACAGACTGCTCTATAACCCAGTCCGTCTGCACCCAGCAGACTATCCCCCCAGTCTGAGCCCAGACAGACTGCTCTATAACCCGGCCCGTCTGCACCCAGCAGACTATCCCCCCAGCCTGAGCCCAGACAGACTGCTCTATAACCCAGTCCGTCTGCACCCAGCAGACTATCCCCCCAGTCTGAGCCCAGACAGACTGCTCTATAACCCGGCCCGTCTGCACCCAGCAGACTATCCCCCCAGTCTGAGCCCAGACAGACTGCTCTATAACCCGGCCCGTCTGCACCCAGCAGACTATCCCCCCAGTCTGAGCCCAGACAGACTGCTCTATAACCCGGCCCGTCTGCACCCAGCAGACTATCCCCCCAGCCTGAGCCCAGACAGACTGCTCTATAACCCGGCCCGTCTGCACCCAGCAGACTATCCCCCCAGCCTGAGCCCAGACAGACTGCTCTATAACCCGGCCCGTCTGCACCCAGCAGACTATCCCCCCCAGTCTGAGCCCAGACAGACTGCTCTATAACCCAGTCTGTCTGCACCCAGCAGACTATCCCCCCAGTCTGAGCCCAGACAGACTGCTCTATAACCCGGCCCGTCTGCACCCAGCAGACTATCCCCCCAGCCTGAGCCCAGACAGACTGCTCTATAACCCAGTCCGTCTGCACCCAGCAGACTATCCCCCCAGTCTGAGCCCAGACAGACTGCTCTATAACCCGGCCCGTCTGCACCCAGCAGACTATCCCCCCCAGTCTGAGCCCAGACAGACTGCTCTATAACCCAGTCCGTCTGCACCCAGCAGACTATCCCCCCAGTCTGAGCCCAGACAGACTGCTCTATAACCCGGCCCGTCTGCACCCAGCAGACTATCCCCCCAGCCTGAGCCCAGACAGACTGCTCTATAACCCAGTCCGTCTGCACCCAGCAGACTATCCCCCCAGTATGAGCCCAGACAGACTGCTCTATAACCCGGCCCGTCTGCACCCAGCAGACTATCCCCCCAGTCTGAGCCCAGACAGACTGCTCTATAACCCGGCCCGTCTGCACCCAGCAGACTATCCCCCCAGTCTGAGCCCAGACAGACTGCTCTATAACCCGGCCCGTCTGCACCCAGCAGACTATCCCCCCAGTCTGAGCCCAGACAGACTGCTCTATAACCCGGCCCGTCTGCACCCAGCAGACTATCCCCCCAGTATGAGCCCAGACAGACTGCTCTGTAACCCACTCCGTCTGCACCTACAAGCCTGTTTGACGAAAACAGATACATCAAGTTGTGGGGACAAAGGCATGTGGGATTAAATTGGATCGTTCTTTTAAAGAGGCAGCACAGGCAGGATAGACTGAATGGCCTCACCCTGACCTGTCAGATTCTATAATAGGGACGATAGAGAGAAACTATTTCCTCTGGTGGGGGGAATCCAGAACAAGTGGGCAGAATCTTCAAATTAGAGCCAGGCCGTTCAGGGGTGATGTCTTCACACAAAGGGGAGTGGAAATCTGGAACTCTCTCCCCCCAAGAAAGCTGTTGAGGCTGGGGGTCGATTGGAAATTTCAAACTGAGATTGATGTATTTTTTAAGGGGATTTAGGGTTATGGAAACAAAGTGGGTAGAGGGATGAAGATACAGATCAGTCACGATCTAACTGAATGGCAGAACAGGCTAGAGGGGCTGAATGGCCTCCCCCTGTTCCTGTCTAGCTTCTTTCCCCAGACTCACCCGTTGTGTGGAAGCCTGTCTATTAGGTTGGTCTTCTCTGCACTGTTCCTCTTCCTGTTATTATCCTGATAGAGAAATACAAACATTATTGAAACTAGCAGCAGAGTGAAAAACTCCAATAAACTCAGATTCAGACAGAGAGCAGGAGGAAGACAGACATTAAAATACCAGGCGACTAACACAGTGAGATCGAGATGGTCAGCTTCAGCTGCTGGGAATGAACAGCTCTCTTGTATCAGGAGATAGTGGGTTTGAGCCCCACTCCAGAGACTGAGCACAAAATCCAGCGCCGCACTGTCGGAGGGTCAGTACTGAGGGAGTGCCGCACTGTCGGAGGGTCAGTACTGAGGGGGTGCCGCACTGTCGGAGGGTCAGTACTGAGGGGGTGCCGCACTGTCGGAGGGTCAGTACTGAGGGGGTGCCTCACTGTCGGAGGGTCAGTACTGAGGGGGTGCCTCACTGTCGGAGGGTCAGTACTGAGGGGGTGCCGCACTGTCGGAGGGTCAGTACTGAGGGGGTGCCGCACTGTCGGAGGGTCAGTACTGAGGGGGTGCCGCACTGTCGGAGGGTCAGTACTGAGGGAGTGCCGCACTGTCGGAGGGTCAGTACTGAGGGAGTGCTGCACTGTCGGAGGGTCAGTACTGAGGGAGTGCTGCACTGTCGGAGGGTCAGTACTGAGGGGGTGCTGCACTGTCGGAGGGTCAGTACTGAGGGGGTGCTGCACTGTCGGAGGGTCAGTACTGAGGGAGAGCTGCACTGTCGGAGGGTCAGTACTGAGGGAGAGCTGCACTGTCGGAGGGTCAGTACTGAGGGGGTGCCGCACTGTCGGAGGGTCAGTACTGAGGGGGTGCCGCACTGTCGGAGGGTCAGTACTGAGGGAGTGCCGCACTGTCGGAGGGTCAGTACTGAGGGAGTGCTGCACTGTCGGAGGGTCAGTACTGAGGGTGATATATTAAGGTGAAGCCCCGTCTGCTCTGTCAGGTGGGTGTAAAAGATCTCTCAGCCACTATTTGGAAGAAGAGCAGGGGGGAGTTCTCCCCGGTGTCCCGGGGAGCAGAGGGGAGTTCTCCCCGGTGTCCCGGGGAGCAGGGGGGAGTTCTCCCCGGTGTCCCGGGGAGCAGGGGGGAGTTCTCCCCGGTGTCCCGGGGAGCAGGGGGGAGTTCTCCCCGGTGTCCCGGGGAGCAGGGGGGAGTTCTCCCCGGTGTCCCGGGGAGCAGGGGGGAGTTCTCCCCGGTGTCCCGGGGCTAATATTTATCCCTCAACCAACTTCATTACAACAGATGATCTGGTCATTATCACATCACTGTCTGTGGGATCTTGCTGTGTGTAAATTGGCTGCCACGCTTCCTACATTACAACAGTAACTACGCGTCATTGGCCGTGAAGAGGTTTGGGATGTCCTGAGGGGGTGAAAAGGCACTATGGAAATGCAAGTAGTTTTATTTGAGTTTTCCTCAGCTGTAAACCTGTTTCCCTGGGGAGCTGCCGGTGGCGTTTACCTCTTGTGAGTTGAGTGCGGGATGGCACTTGCTGTGGAGGGGTGTGTTCAACACCTCCAGCTTCACATCTTCCTCCTCCTCACCATTCACACTACTGTCGATAAAATCAATCTGCTCCTGATCCTGATTAACTGCAACAAGGCAAACAGTGATTAGTGCTGTACCCCCAGCCCGAATACACTGGGCATTGGCAAGTCCTGCACCAGCCACAGCCCCCAGCAACTGCAGGGGAGGGGGTCCCAGGATCTCTCGGGGATGAACCCAGACTCTGAAGTAATGGAGAGGGTTGATGAGGAGAGTACGATTCAAAAGTGCCACATAACAGTGTGAAAACTCAACCTTGTGGAATTAAAGGGACAGAAAGCAGAATGTGGCAGTGAATTGGTTGTTGTACAGATTGTAGGGAGGTTTACAGTGATGCTCCCCGCCCGGGGGTCGATATTAGGACGATTGCTCTTTTTGATGCATATTAATAAACTGAACTTGGGGGTACATGGCACATTTACAAAGTTTGCAGATAGCACAAAACTTGAAAATGTGGTAAAACAATGAGCACAGTGACAGAATTCAGAAGGGCAAAGCCATGTGAAATGAGCAGACACTTGGCAAATACCATTACACAGAAAAATATGAAGTTCATTTTGGTAGGAAAAATAAGGAGGCAACATAAACAAGATGTTTTAATTTTAAGGGAGTGCAGGAACACAGACAGACCTGGGGTTTGATGTATACAAGTCTTCGAAGCTGACAGGACGTGTTGAGAAGGCCATTTAAAAAAGACATACGGGATCCTGGGCTTTATAAACAGAGACAGAGGGGAGAGAAGCAAGGAAGTTACGGTAAACCTTTATAAAGTCACTGGTTAGACATCCCCTGGAATATTCTGTTCAATTCTGGGCACCGCACTTTGGGAAGGATGTCAAGGCTTTGGAGAGGATGCGGAGGGAGATTTACTGGAATGGTCCCAGGGATGAGGGACTTCAGTTAATGTGGAGAGACTGGAGAAGCTGGGATTGTTCTCCTTAGAGCAGAGAAGGTTAAGGGAAGATTTAATAGAGGTGTTCAAAATCATGAGGGGTTTTGATGGAGTAAATAAGGAGAAAGTGTTTCCAGCGACAGGAGGCTCGGTAACCAGAGGGACACAGATTGAAGATAATCAGTAAAAGACCCAGAGGGGAGATGAGGAGAATGTTTTTACACAGTGAGTTGTTGTGATCTGGAACGCGCTGCCTGAAAGGGCGGTGGAAGTAGATTCAATAGTAACTTTCAAAAGGGAATTGGATAAATAGTGGAAGGGGAAAAGAGCAGAGGAGAGTGAGACTGATTGGATAGATATTTCAAAGAGCCAGCACGAGGAGGATGTGTCGAATGGCCTCCTTCGGACTGATCTATTCCTTCTCACCAGTGCTGCTCTCGGATGGACCAGGTGAACGGTTCTGTCTCAGCTGTCTCTGCTCCCGGGATATTTCCACCATCCGGAGGGAAAGGTCAGTGAATTCGTCTGTGGACTGAAGACAGAGTGGAATCCAGTTTAGACAGGGACCAATCACAGATGGGCAGCTCCACGTACACCCCAATCCCTGTGAGATCACTAAACTCCACCCATCCCCTTCCACACCCACCCCCCCCACTACCGAGAGTGACCCCCCAAACTCCACCCATTCCCTTCCCCACTCCCCAACTACCGAGAGTGACCCCCCCCAAACTCCACCCATCCCCTTCCCCACACCCCCCCCACTACCGAGAGTGACCCCCCAAACTCCACCCTTCCCCCCACGACCGAGAGTGACCCCCAAACTCCACCAATCCCCTCCCCCTCCCCCCACTACCGAGAGTGAATCCCCTCCAACTCCACCCCTCCCCCACACCCCACTGAGACCTCCCCAAACTCCACCCCTCCCCCACACCCCACTGAGACCTCCCCAAACTCTACCCCTCCCCCCACCCCCCCAGAGAGTGACCCCCCCAAACTCTATCCCTCCCCCCACCCCCCCAGAGAGTGACCCCCCAAACTCCCCCCCTCCCCCCCGAGAGTGACCCCCAAACTCCACCCCTCCCCCCATCATCCCTGCACTATCTGGGCCTCCGTTAACCCAGCACAGTTTAGAGTTGGAGACCTGCCCCTCCTTGGCCTGTGTACCTCAGTACCACAGTGGACGGGGCCCTTCCCCCCCAGGATGTGGGGAGTGGCGGGGTGGGGGCGCGCAGTCTGTTGATCAGATTGACCCCCCTCCCCCCGCCAGGAGGCAGCTTGAATTTCCCTGGCTCAGACTCACCTCATTCCCAGACCAGCGTTTACTGCCACTGTCCACACTGTTAAACCCGGAGTCGAGGCCACTGTGCTGCCGACTGGCACAGAATTCATCAGAGAGACTGCAAATACAAGGCTGCTATTAGGAACAATGTTAAAGGCTAATACAATGTTGGCCTTTACCTCAATGGGACTGGAATATAAAGGGTAGAAGAGATGTTCCACTTGTATAAAGGTCTGGTTAGACAGTATCTGGAGTAACTGAGTTCAGTTCTGGGCACTGCAGCTCAGGAAGGATATATTAGCCTCGGAAGGGGTGAAGTGCAGATTCACCAGAATGATACCGGGGTTAAGAGAGTTAAATTATGAGGGCGTGTTGCATAGACTAGGCTTTTATTCTCTCAAGTATAGAAGATTAAGGGGATGATCTAATCGAGGTGTTTAAGATAATTAAAGGCTTTGGTAGCGTCGACCGCAAGAAACTATTTCCTCTGGTGGGGGGAATCCAGAACAAGGGGCATAACCTTAAAATTAGAGCCAGGCTGTTCAGGGGTGTTGTCAGGAAGCACTTTTTCACATAAAGGGGAGTGGAAATCTGGAACTCTCTCCCCGCAGAAAGCTGTTGAGACTGGGGGTCAGTTGGAAATGTTGACACTGAGATTGATGGGGAAGGGGATTAAGGGGATTAAGGGTTATGGAACCCGGCAGGTAGAGGGAGAAGGGGATTAAGGGTTATGGAACCCGGCAGGTAGAGGGAGAAGGGGATTAAGGGGATTAAGGGTTATGGAACCCGGCAGGTAGAGGGAGAAGGGGATTAAGGGTTATGGAACCCGGCAGGTAGAGGGAGAAGGGGATTAAGGGTTATGGAACCCAGCAGGTAGAGGGAGAAGGGGATTAAGGGTTATGGAACCCGGCAGGTAGAGGGAGAAGGGGATTAAGGGTTATGGAACCCGGCAGGTAGAGGGAGAAGGGGATTAAGGGTTATGGAACCCGGCAGGTAGAGGGAGAAGGGGATTAAGGGTTATGGAACCCGGCAGGTAGAGGGAGAAGGGGATTAAGGGTTATGGAACCCGGCAGGTAGAGGGAGAAGGGGATTAAGGGTTATGGAACCCGGCAGGTAGAGGGGGAAGGGGATTAAGGGTTATGGAACCCGGCAGGTAGAGGGGGAAGGGGATTAAGGGTTATGGAACCCGGCAGGTAGAGGGAGAAGGGGATTAAGGGTTATGGAACCCGGCAGGTAGAGGGAGAAGGGGATTAAGGGGATTAAGGGTTATGGAACCCGGCAGGTAGAGGGAGAAGGGGATTAAGGGTTATGGAACCCGGCAGGTAGAGGGAGAAGGGGATTAAGGGGATTAAGGGTTATGGAACCCGGCAGGTAGAGGGAGAAGGGGATTAAGGGTTATGGAACCCGGCAGGTAGAGGGAGAAGGGGATTAAGGGTTATGGAACCCGGCAGGTAGAGGGAGAAGGGGATTAAGGGGATTAAGGGTTATGGAACCCGGCAGGTAGAGGGAGAAGGGGATTAAGGGTTATGGAACCCGGCAGGTAGAGGGAGAAGGGGATTAAGGGTTATGGAACCCGGCAGGTAGAGGGAGAAGGGGATTAAGGGTTATGGAACCCGGCAGGTAGAGGGAGAAGGGGATTAAGGGTTATGGAACCCGGCAGGTAGAGGGGGAAGGGGATTAAGGGTTATGGAACCCGGCAGGTAGAGGGGGAAGGGGATTAAGGGTTATGGAACCCGGCAGGTAGAGGGAGAAGGGGATTAAGGGTTATGGAACCCGGCAGGTAGAGGGAGAAGGGGATTAAGGGGATTAAGGGTTATGGAACCCGGCAGGTAGAGGGAGAAGGGGATTAAGGGTTATGGAACCCGGCAGGTAGAGGGAGAAGGGGATTAAGGGTTATGGAACCCGGCAGGTAGAGGGAGAAGGGGATTAAGGGGATTAAGGGTTATGGAACCCGGCAGGTAGAGGGAGAAGGGGATTAAGGGTTATGGAACCCGGCAGGTAGAGGGAGAAGGGGATTAAGGGTTATGGAACCCGGCAGGTAGAGGGAGAAGGGGATTAAGGGTTATGGAACCCGGCAGGTAGAGGGAGAAGGGGATTAAGGGTTATGGAACCCGGCAGGTAGAGGGAGAAGGGGATTAAGGGTTATGGAACCCGGCAGGTAGAGGGGGAAGGGGATTAAGGGTTATGGAACCCGGCAGGTAGAGGGGGAAGGGGATTAAGGGTTATGGAACCCGGCAGGTAGAGGGAGAAGGGGATTAAGGGTTACGGAACCCGGCAGGTAGAGGGAGAAGGGGATTAAGGGGATTAAGGGTTATGGAACCCGGCAGGTAGAGGGAGAAGGGGATTAAGGGGATTAAGGGTTATGGAACCCGGCAGGTAGAGGGAGAAGGGGATTAAGGGGATTAAGGGTTATGGAACCCGGCAGGTAGAGGGAGAAGGGGATTAAGGGTTATGGAACCCGGCAGGTAGAGGGAGAAGGGGATTAAGGGTTATGGAACCCAGCAGGTAGAGGGAGAAGGGGATTAAGGGGATTAAGGGTTATGGAACCCGGCAGGTAGAGGGAGAAGGGGATTAAGGGTTATGGAACCCGGCAGGTAGAGGGAGAAGGGGATTAAGGGTTATGGAACCCGGCAGGTAGAGGGAGAAGGGGATTAAGGGGATTAAGGGTTATGGAACCCGGCAGGTAGAGGGAGAAGGGGATTAAGGGGATTAAGGGTTATGGAACCCGGCAGGTAGAGGGAGAAGGGGATTAAGGGGATTAAGGGTTATGGAACCCGGCAGGTAGAGGGAGAAGGGGATTAAGGGTTATGGAACCCGACAGGTCGAGGGAGAAGGGGATTAAGGGTTATGGAACCCGGCAGGTAGAGGGAGAAGGGGATTAAGGGGATTAAGGGTTATGGAACCCGGCAGGTAGAGGGAGAAGGGGATTAAGGGTTATGGAACCCGGCAGGTAGAGGGAGAAGGGGATTAAGGGTTATGGAACCCGGCAGGTAGAGGGAGAAGGGGATTAAGGGTTATGGAACCCGGCAGGTAGAGGGAGAAGGGGATTAAGGGTTATGGAACCCGGCAGGTAGAGGGAGAAGGGGATTAAGGGGATTAAGGGTTATGGAACCCGGCAGGTAGAGGGAGAAGGGGATTAAGGGGATTAAGGGTTATGGAACCCGGCAGGTAGAGGGAGAAGGGGATTAAGGGGATTAAGGGTTATGGAACCCGGCAGGTAGAGGGAGAAGGGGATTAAGGGTTATGGAACCCGGCAGGTAGAGGGAGAAGGGGATTAAGGGGATTAAGGGTTATGGAACCCGGCAGGTAGAGGGAGAAGGGGATTCAGGGTTATGGAACCCGGCAGGTAGAGGGAGAAGGGGATTAAGGGGATTAAGGGTTATGGAACCCGGCAGGTAGAGGGAGAAGGGGATTAAGGGGATTAAGGGTTATGGAACCCGGCAGGTAGAGGGAGAAGGGGATTAAGGGGATTAAGGGTTATGGAACCCGGCAGGTAGAGGGAGAAGGGGATTAAGGGTTATGGAACCCGGCAGGTAGAGGGAGAAGGGGATTAAGGGTTATGGAACCCGGCAGGTAGAGGGAGAAGGGGATTAAGGGGATTAAGGGTTATGGAACCCGGCAGGTAGAGGGAGAAGGGGATTAAGGGTTATGGAACCCGGCAGGTAGAGGGAGAAGGGGATTAAGGGTTATGGAACCCGGCAGGTAGAGGGGGAAGGGGATTAAGGGTTATGGAACCCGGCAGGTAGAGGGGGAAGGGGATTAAGGGTTATGGAACCCGGCAGGTAGAGGGAGAAGGGGATTAAGGGTTATGGAACCCGGCAGGTAGAGGGAGAAGGGGATTAAGGGGATTAAGGGTTATGGAACCCGGCAGGTAGAGGGAGAAGGGGATTAAGGGTTATGGAACCCGGCAGGTAGAGGGAGAAGGGGATTAAGGGTTATGGAACCCGGCAGGTAGAGGGAGAAGGGGATTAAGGGGATTAAGGGTTATGGAACCCGGCAGGTAGAGGGAGAAGGGGATTAAGGGTTATGGAACCCGGCAGGTAGAGGGAGAAGGGGATTAAGGGTTATGGAACCCGGCAGGTAGAGGGAGAAGGGGATTAAGGGTTATGGAACCCGGCAGGTAGAGGGAGAAGGGGATTAAGGGTTATGGAACCCGGCAGGTAGAGGGAGAAGGGGATTAAGGGTTATGGAACCCGGCAGGTAGAGGGGGAAGGGGATTAAGGGTTATGGAACCCGGCAGGTAGAGGGGGAAGGGGATTAAGGGTTATGGAACCCGGCAGGTAGAGGGAGAAGGGGATTAAGGGTTACGGAACCCGGCAGGTAGAGGGAGAAGGGGATTAAGGGGATTAAGGGTTATGGAACCCGGCAGGTAGAGGGAGAAGGGGATTAAGGGGATTAAGGGTTATGGAACCCGGCAGGTAGAGGGAGAAGGGGATTAAGGGGATTAAGGGTTATGGAACCCGGCAGGTAGAGGGAGAAGGGGATTAAGGGTTATGGAACCCGGCAGGTAGAGGGAGAAGGGGATTAAGGGTTATGGAACCCAGCAGGTAGAGGGAGAAGGGGATTAAGGGGATTAAGGGTTATGGAACCCGGCAGGTAGAGGGAGAAGGGGATTAAGGGTTATGGAACCCGGCAGGTAGAGGGAGAAGGGGATTAAGGGTTATGGAACCCGGCAGGTAGAGGGAGAAGGGGATTAAGGGGATTAAGGGTTATGGAACCCGGCAGGTAGAGGGAGAAGGGGATTAAGGGGATTAAGGGTTATGGAACCCGGCAGGTAGAGGGAGAAGGGGATTAAGGGGATTAAGGGTTATGGAACCCGGCAGGTAGAGGGAGAAGGGGATTAAGGGTTATGGAACCCGACAGGTCGAGGGAGAAGGGGATTAAGGGTTATGGAACCCGGCAGGTAGAGGGAGAAGGGGATTAAGGGGATTAAGGGTTATGGAACCCGGCAGGTAGAGGGAGAAGGGGATTAAGGGTTATGGAACCCGGCAGGTAGAGGGAGAAGGGGATTAAGGGTTATGGAACCCGGCAGGTAGAGGGAGAAGGGGATTAAGGGTTATGGAACCCGGCAGGTAGAGGGAGAAGGGGATTAAGGGTTATGGAACCCGGCAGGTAGAGGGAGAAGGGGATTAAGGGGATTAAGGGTTATGGAACCCGGCAGGTAGAGGGAGAAGGGGATTAAGGGGATTAAGGGTTATGGAACCCGGCAGGTAGAGGGAGAAGGGGATTAAGGGTTATGGAACCCGGCAGGTAGAGGGAGAAGGGGATTAAGGGTTATGGAACCCGGCAGGTAGAGGGAGAAGGGGATTAAGGGTTATGGAACCCGGCAGGTAGAGGGAGAAGGGGATTAAGGGTTATGGAACCCGACAGGTCGAGGGAGAAGGGGATTAAGGGTTATGGAACCCGGCAGGTAGAGGGAGAAGGGGATTAAGGGTTATGGAACCCGGCAGGTAGAGGGAGAAGGGGATTAAGGGTTATGGAACCCGGCAGGTAGAGGGAGAAGGGGATTAAGGGGATTAAGGGTTATGGAACCCGGCAGGTAGAGGGAGAAGGGGATTAAGGGGATTAAGGGTTATGGAACCCGGCAGGTAGAGGGAGAAGGGGATTAAGGGGATTAAGGGTTATGGAACCCGGCAGGTAGAGGGAGAAGGGGATTAAGGGTTATGGAACCCGGCAGGTAGAGGGAGAAGGGGATTAAGGGTTATGGAACCCAGCAGGTAGAGGGAGAAGGGGATTAAGGGGATTAAGGGTTATGGAACCCGGCAGGTAGAGGGAGAAGGGGATTAAGGGTTATGGAACCCGGCAGGTAGAGGGAGAAGGGGATTAAGGGTTATGGAACCCGGCAGGTAGAGGGAGAAGGGGATTAAGGGGATTAAGGGTTATGGAACCCGGCAGGTAGAGGGAGAAGGGGATTAAGGGGATTAAGGGTTATGGAACCCGGCAGGTAGAGGGAGAAGGGGATTAAGGGGATTAAGGGTTATGGAACCCGGCAGGTAGAGGGAGAAGGGGATTAAGGGTTATGGAACCCGACAGGTCGAGGGAGAAGGGGATTAAGGGTTATGGAACCCGGCAGGTAGAGGGAGAAGGGGATTAAGGGGATTAAGGGTTATGGAACCCGGCAGGTAGAGGGAGAAGGGGATTAAGGGTTATGGAACCCGGCAGGTAGAGGGAGAAGGGGATTAAGGGTTATGGAACCCGGCAGGTAGAGGGAGAAGGGGATTAAGGGTTATGGAACCCGGCAGGTAGAGGGAGAAGGGGATTAAGGGTTATGGAACCCGGCAGGTAGAGGGAGAAGGGGATTAAGGGGATTAAGGGTTATGGAACCCGGCAGGTAGAGGGAGAAGGGGATTAAGGGTTATGGAACCCGGCAGGTAGAGGGAGAAGGGGATTAAGGGTTATGGAACCCAGCAGGTAGAGGGAGAAGGGGATTAAGGGTTATGGAACCCGGCAGGTAGAGGGAGAAGGGGATTAAGGGTTATGGAACCCGGCAGGTAGAGGGAGAAGGGGATTAAGGGTTATGGAACCCGGAAGGTAGAGGGAGAAGGGGATTAAGGGTTATGGAACCCGGCAGGTAGAGGGAGAAGGGGATTAAGGGTTATGGAACCCGGCAGGTAGAGGGAGAAGGGGATTAAGGGTTATGGAACCCGGCAGGTAGAGGGAGAAGGGGATTAAGGAGATTAAGGGTTATGGAACCCGGCAGGTAGAGGGAGAAGGGGATTAAGGGGATTAAGGGTTATGGAACCCGGCAGGTAGAGGGAGAAGGG
Source organism: Heterodontus francisci (assembly GCF_036365525.1). Lineage (NCBI taxonomy): Eukaryota > Metazoa > Chordata > Chondrichthyes > Heterodontiformes > Heterodontidae > Heterodontus > Heterodontus francisci. The sequence goes on from NW_027141322.1 coordinate 22,111, forward strand.
GATTAAGGGGATTAAGGGTTATGGAACCCGGCAGGTAGAGGGAGAAGGGGATTAAGGGGATTAAGGGTTATGGAACCCGGCAGGTAGAGGGAGAAGGGGATTAAGGGGATTAAGGGTTATGGAACCCGGCAGGTAGAGGGAGAAGGGGATTAAGGGTTATGGAACCCGGCAGGTAGAGGGAGAAGTGGATTAAGGGGATTAAGGGTTATGGAACCCGGCAGGTAGAGGGAGAAGGGGATTAAGGGTTATGGAACCCGGCAGGTAGAGGGAGAAGGGGATTAAGGGGATTAAGGGTTATGGAACCCGGCAGGTAGAGGGAGAAGGGGATTAAGGGTTATGGAACCCGGCAGGTAGAGGGAGAAGGGGATTAAGGGTTATGGAACCCGGCAGGTAGAGGGAGAAGGGGATTAAGGGGATTAAGGGTTATGGAACCCGGCAGGTAGAGGGAGAAGGGGATTAAGGGGATTAAGGGTTATGGAACCCGGCAGGTAGAGGGAGAAGGGGATTAAGGGTTATGGAACCCGGCAGGTAGAGGGAGAAGGGGATTAAGGGTTATGGAACCCGGCAGGTAGAGGGAGAAGGGGATTAAGGGTTATGGAACCCGGCAGGTAGAGGGAGAAGGGGATTAAGGGTTATGGAACCCGACAGGTCGAGGGAGAAGGGGATTAAGGGTTATGGAACCCGGCAGGTAGAGGGAGAAGGGGATTAAGGGTTATGGAACCCGGCAGGTAGAGGGAGAAGGGGATTAAGGGTTATGGAACCCGGCAGGTAGAGGGAGAAGGGGATTAAGGGGATTAAGGGTTATGGAACCCGGCAGGTCGAGGGAGAAGGGGATTAAGGGGATTAAGGGTTATGGAACCCGGCAGGTAGAGGGAGAAGGGGATTAAGGGGATTAAGGGTTATGGAACCCGGCAGGTAGAGGGAGAAGGGGATTAAGGGTTATGGAACCCGGCAGGTAGAGGGAGAAGGGGATTAAGGGTTATGGAACCCGGCAGGTAGAGGGAGAAGGGGATTCAGGGGATTAAGGGTTATGGAACCCGGCAGGTAGAGGGAGAAGGGGATTAAGGGGATTAAGGGTTATGGAACCCGGCAGGTAGAGGGAGAAGGGGATTAAGGGGATTAAGGGTTATGGAACCCGGCAGGTAGAGGGAGAAGGGGATTAAGGGTTATGGAACCCGACAGGTCGAGGGAGAAGGGGATTAAGGGTTATGGAACCCGGCAGGTAGAGGGAGAAGGGGATTAAGGGGATTAAGGGTTATGGAACCCGGCAGGTAGAGGGAGAAGGGGATTAAGGGTTATGGAACCCGGCAGGTAGAGGGAGAAGGGGATTAAGGGTTATGGAACCCGGCAGGTAGAGGGAGAAGGGGATTAAGGGTTATGGAACCCGGCAGGTAGAGGGAGAAGGGGATTAAGGGTTATGGAACCCGGCAGGTAGAGGGAGAAGGGGATTAAGGGTTATGGAACCCGGCAGGTAGAGGGAGAAGGGGATTAAGGGTTATGGAACCCGGCAGGTAGAGGGAGAAGGGGATTAAGGGGATTAAGGGTTATGGAACCCGGCAGGTAGAGGGAGAAGGGGATTAAGGGGATTAAGGGTTATGGAACCCGGCAGGTAGAGGGAGAAGGGGATTAAGGGGATTAAGGGTTATGGAACCCGGCAGGTAGAGGGAGAAGGGGATTAAGGGTTATGGAACCCGGCAGGTAGAGGGAGAAGGGGATTAAGGGGATTAAGGGTTATGGAACCCGGCAGGTAGAGGGAGAAGGGGATTCAGGGTTATGGAACCCGGCAGGTAGAGGGAGAAGGGGATTAAGGGGATTAAGGGTTATGGAACCCGGCAGGTAGAGGGAGAAGGGGATTAAGGGGATTAAGGGTTATGGAACCCGGCAGGTAGAGGGAGAAGGGGATTAAGGGGATTAAGGGTTATGGAACCCGGCAGGTAGAGGGAGAAGGGGATTAAGGGTTATGGAACCCGGCAGGTAGAGGGAGAAGGGGATTAAGGGTTATGGAACCCGGCAGGTAGAGGGAGAAGGGGATTAAGGGGATTAAGGGTTATGGAACCCGGCAGGTAGAGGGAGAAGGGGATTAAGGGTTATGGAACCCGGCAGGTAGAGGGAGAAGGGGATTAAGGGTTATGGAACCCGGCAGGTAGAGGGAGAAGGGGATTAAGGGGATTAAGGGTTATGGAACCCGGCAGGTAGAGGGAGAAGGGGATTAAGGGGATTAAGGGTTATGGAACCCGGCAGGTAGAGGGAGAAGGGGATTAAGGGGATTAAGGGTTATGGAACCCGGCAGGTAGAGGGAGAAGGGGATTAAGGGTTATGGAACCCGGCAGGTAGAGGGAGAAGGGGATTAAGGGTTATGGAACCCGGCAGGTAGAGGGAGAAGGGGATTAAGGGTTATGGAACCCGGCAGGTAGAGGGAGAAGGGGATTAAGGGTTATGGAACCCGACAGGTCGAGGGAGAAGGGGATTAAGGGTTATGGAACCCGGCAGGTAGAGGGAGAAGGGGATTAAGGGTTATGGAACCCGGCAGGTAGAGGGAGAAGGGGATTAAGGGTTATGGAACCCGGCAGGTAGAGGGAGAAGGGGATTAAGGGGATTAAGGGTTATGGAACCCGGCAGGTAGAGGGAGAAGGGGATTAAGGGGATTAAGGGTTATGGAACCCGGCAGGTAGAGGGAGAAGGGGATTAAGGGGATTAAGGGTATGGAACCCGGCAGGTAGAGGGAGAAGGGGATTAAGGGTTATGGAACCCGGCAGGTAGAGGGAGAAGGGGATTAAGGGGATTAAGGGTTATGGAACCCGGCAGGTAGAGGGAGAAGGGGATTAAGGGGATTAAGGGTTATGGAACCCGGCAGGTAGAGGGAGAAGGGGATTAAGGGGATTAAGGGTTATGGAACCCGGCAGGTAGAGGGAGAAGGGGATTAAGGGTTATGGAACCCGACAGGTCGAGGGAGAAGGGGATTAAGGGTTATGGAACCCGGCAGGTAGAGGGAGAAGGGGATTAAGGGGATTAAGGGTTATGGAACCCGGCAGGTAGAGGGAGAAGGGGATTAAGGGTTATGGAACCCGGCAGGTAGAGGGAGAAGGGGATTAAGGGTTATGGAACCCGGCAGGTAGAGGGAGAAGGGGATTAAGTGTTATGGAACCCGGCAGGTAGAGGGAGAAGGGGATTAAGGGTTATGGAACCCGGCAGGTAGAGGGAGAAGGGGATTAAGGGTTATGGAACCCGGCAGGTAGAGGGAGAAGGGGATTAAGGGTTATGGAACCCGGCAGGTAGAGGGAGAAGGGGATTAAGGGTTATGGAACCCGGCAGGTAGAGGGAGAAGGGGATTAAGGAGATTAAGGGTTATGGAACCCGGCAGGTAGAGGGAGAAGGGGATTAAGGGGATTAAGGGTTATGGAACCCGGCAGGTAGAGGGAGAAGGGGATTAAGGGTTATGGAACCCGGCAGGTAGAGGGAGAAGGGGATTAAGGAGATTAAGGGTTATGGAACCCGGCAGGTAGAGGGAGAAGGGGATTAAGGGGATTAAGGGTTATGGAACCCGGCAGGTAGAGGGAGAAGGGGATTAAGGGGATTAAGGGTTATGGAACCCGGCAGGTAGAGGGAGAAGGGGATTAAGGGGATTAAGGGTTATGGAACCCGGCAGGTAGAGGGAGAAGGGGATTAAGGGTTATGGAACCCGGCAGGTAGAGGGAGAAGTGGATTAAGGGGATTAAGGGTTATGGAACCCGGCAGGTAGAGGGAGAAGGGGATTAAGGGGATTAAGGGTTATGGAACCCGGCAGGTAGAGGGAGAAGGGGATTAAGGGGATTAAGGGTTATGGAACCCGGCAGGTAGAGGGAGAAGGGGATTAAGGGTTATGGAACCCGGCAGGTAGAGGGAGAAGGGGATTAAGGGGATTAAGGGTTATGGAACCCGGCAGGTAGAGGGAGAAGGGGATTAAGGGGATTAAGGGTTATGGAACCCGGCAGGTAGAGGGAGAAGGGGATTAAGGGGATTAAGGGTTATGGAACCCGGCAGGTAGAGGGAGAAGGGGATTAAGGGTTATGGAACCCGGCAGGTCGAGGGGGAAGGGGATTAAGGGTTATGGAACCCGGCAGGTAGAGGGAGAAGGGGATTAAGGGTTATGGAACCCGGCAGGTAGAGGGAGAAGGGGATTAAGGGGATTAAGGGTTATGGAACCCGGCAGGTAGAGGGAGAAGGGGATTAAGGGTTATGGAACCCAGCAGGTAGAGGGAGAAGGGGATTAAGGGGATTAAGGGTTATGGAACCCGGCAGGTAGAGGGAGAAGGGGATTAAGGGGATTAAGGGTTATGGAACCCGGCAGGTAGAGGGAGAAGGGGATTAAGGGTTATGGAACCCGGCAGGTAGAGGGAGAAGGGGATTAAGGGTTATGGAACCCGGCAGGTAGAGGGAGAAGGGGATTAAGGGTTATGGAACCCGGCAGGTAGAGGGAGAAGGGGATTAAGGGTTATGGAACCCGGCAGGTAGAGGGAGAAGGGGATTAAGGGTTATGGAACCCGGCAGGTAGAGGGAGAAGGGGATTAAGGGGATTAAGGGTTATGGAACCCGGCAGGTAGAGGGAGAAGGGGATTAAGGGGATTAAGGGTTATGGAACCCGGCAGGTAGAGGGAGAAGGGGATTAAGGGGATTAAGGGTTATGGAACCCGGCAGGTAGAGGGAGAAGGGGATTAAGGGTTATGGAACCCGGCAGGTAGAGGGAGAAGGGGATTAAGGGGATTAAGGGTTATGGAACCCGGCAGGTAGAGGGAGAAGGGGATTCAGGGTTATGGAACCCGGCAGGTAGAGGGAGAAGGGGATTAAGGGGATTAAGGGTTATGGAACCCGGCAGGTAGAGGGAGAAGGGGATTAAGGGGATTAAGGGTTATGGAACCCGGCAGGTAGAGGGAGAAGGGGATTAAGGGGATTAAGGGTTATGGAACCCGGCAGGTAGAGGGAGAAGGGGATTAAGGGTTATGGAACCCGGCAGGTAGAGGGAGAAGGGGATTAAGGGTTATGGAACCCGGCAGGTAGAGGGAGAAGGGGATTAAGGGGATTAAGGGTTATGGAACCCGGCAGGTAGAGGGAGAAGGGGATTAAGGGTTATGGAACCCGGCAGGTAGAGGGAGAAGGGGATTAAGGGTTATGGAACCCGGCAGGTAGAGGGAGAAGGGGATTAAGGGGATTAAGGGTTATGGAACCCGGCAGGTAGAGGGAGAAGGGGATTAAGGGGATTAAGGGTTATGGAACCCGGCAGGTAGAGGGAGAAGGGGATTAAGGGGATTAAGGGTTATGGAACCCGGCAGGTAGAGGGAGAAGGGGATTAAGGGTTATGGAACCCGGCAGGTAGAGGGAGAAGGGGATTAAGGGTTATGGAACCCGGCAGGTAGAGGGAGAAGGGGATTAAGGGTTATGGAACCCGGCAGGTAGAGGGAGAAGGGGATTAAGGGTTATGGAACCCGACAGGTCGAGGGAGAAGGGGATTAAGGGTTATGGAACCCGGCAGGTAGAGGGAGAAGGGGATTAAGGGTTATGGAACCCGGCAGGTAGAGGGAGAAGGGGATTAAGGGTTATGGAACCCGGCAGGTAGAGGGAGAAGGGGATTAAGGGGATTAAGGGTTATGGAACCCGGCAGGTAGAGGGAGAAGGGGATTAAGGGGATTAAGGGTTATGGAACCCGGCAGGTAGAGGGAGAAGGGGATTAAGGGGATTAAGGGTATGGAACCCGGCAGGTAGAGGGAGAAGGGGATTAAGGGTTATGGAACCCGGCAGGTAGAGGGAGAAGGGGATTAAGGGGATTAAGGGTTATGGAACCCGGCAGGTAGAGGGAGAAGGGGATTAAGGGGATTAAGGGTTATGGAACCCGGCAGGTAGAGGGAGAAGGGGATTAAGGGGATTAAGGGTTATGGAACCCGGCAGGTAGAGGGAGAAGGGGATTAAGGGTTATGGAACCCGACAGGTCGAGGGAGAAGGGGATTAAGGGTTATGGAACCCGGCAGGTAGAGGGAGAAGGGGATTAAGGGGATTAAGGGTTATGGAACCCGGCAGGTAGAGGGAGAAGGGGATTAAGGGTTATGGAACCCGGCAGGTAGAGGGAGAAGGGGATTAAGGGTTATGGAACCCGGCAGGTAGAGGGAGAAGGGGATTAAGTGTTATGGAACCCGGCAGGTAGAGGGAGAAGGGGATTAAGGGTTATGGAACCCGGCAGGTAGAGGGAGAAGGGGATTAAGGGTTATGGAACCCGGCAGGTAGAGGGAGAAGGGGATTAAGGGTTATGGAACCCGGCAGGTAGAGGGAGAAGGGGATTAAGGGTTATGGAACCCGGCAGGTAGAGGGAGAAGGGGATTAAGGAGATTAAGGGTTATGGAACCCGGCAGGTAGAGGGAGAAGGGGATTAAGGGGATTAAGGGTTATGGAACCCGGCAGGTAGAGGGAGAAGGGGATTAAGGGTTATGGAACCCGGCAGGTAGAGGGAGAAGGGGATTAAGGAGATTAAGGGTTATGGAACCCGGCAGGTAGAGGGAGAAGGGGATTAAGGGGATTAAGGGTTATGGAACCCGGCAGGTAGAGGGAGAAGGGGATTAAGGGGATTAAGGGTTATGGAACCCGGCAGGTAGAGGGAGAAGGGGATTAAGGGGATTAAGGGTTATGGAACCCGGCAGGTAGAGGGAGAAGGGGATTAAGGGTTATGGAACCCGGCAGGTAGAGGGAGAAGTGGATTAAGGGGATTAAGGGTTATGGAACCCGGCAGGTAGAGGGAGAAGGGGATTAAGGGGATTAAGGGTTATGGAACCCGGCAGGTAGAGGGAGAAGGGGATTAAGGGGATTAAGGGTTATGGAACCCGGCAGGTAGAGGGAGAAGGGGATTAAGGGTTATGGAACCCGGCAGGTAGAGGGAGAAGGGGATTAAGGGGATTAAGGGTTATGGAACCCGGCAGGTAGAGGGAGAAGGGGATTAAGGGGATTAAGGGTTATGGAACCCGGCAGGTAGAGGGAGAAGGGGATTAAGGGGATTAAGGGTTATGGAACCCGGCAGGTAGAGGGAGAAGGGGATTAAGGGTTATGGAACCCGGCAGGTCGAGGGGGAAGGGGATTAAGGGTTATGGAACCCGGCAGGTAGAGGGAGAAGGGGATTAAGGGTTATGGAACCCGGCAGGTAGAGGGAGAAGGGGATTAAGGGGATTAAGGGTTATGGAACCCGGCAGGTAGAGGGAGAAGGGGATTAAGGGTTATGGAACCCAGCAGGTAGAGGGAGAAGGGGATTAAGGGGATTAAGGGTTATGGAACCCGGCAGGTAGAGGGAGAAGGGGATTAAGGGGATTAAGGGTTATGGAACCCGGCAGGTAGAGGGAGAAGGGGATTAAGGGTTATGGAACCCGGCAGGTAGAGGGAGAAGGGGATTAAGGGTTATGGAACCCGGCAGGTAGAGGGAGAAGGGGATTAAGGGTTATGGAACCCGGCAGGTAGAGGGAGAAGGGGATTAAGGGTTATGGAACCCGGCAGGTAGAGGGAGAAGGGGATTAAGGGGATTAAGGGTTATGGAACCCGGCAGGTAGAGGGAGAAGGGGATTAAGGGGATTAAGGGTTATGGAACCCGGCAGGTAGAGGGAGAAGGGGATTAAGGGTTATGGAACCCGGCAGGTAGAGGGAGAAGTGGATTAAGGGGATTAAGGGTTATGGAACCCGGCAGGTAGAGGGAGAAGGGGATTAAGGGGATTAAGGGTTATGGAACCCGGCAGGTAGAGGGAGAAGGGGATTAAGGGGATTAAGGGTTATGGAACCCGGCAGGTAGAGGGAGAAGGGGATTAAGGGTTATGGAACCCGGCAGGTAGAGGGAGAAGGGGATTAAGGGGATTAAGGGTTATGGAACCCGGCAGGTAGAGGGAGAAGGGGATTAAGGGGATTAAGGGTTATGGAACCCGGCAGGTAGAGGGAGAAGGGGATTAAGGGTTATGGAACCCGGCAGGTAGAGGGAGAAGGGGATTAAGGGTTATGGAACCCGGCAGGTAGAGGGAGAAGGGGATTAAGGGTTATGGAACCCGGCAGGTAGAGGGAGAAGGGGATTAAGGGGATTTAGGGTTATGGAACCCGGCAGGTAGAGGGAGAAGGGGATTAAGGGTTATGGAACCCGGCAGGTAGAGGGAGAAGGGGATTAAGGGGATTAAGGGTTATGGAACCCGGCAGGTAGAGGGAGAAGGGGATTTTGGGGATTAAGGGTTATGGAACCCGGCAGGTAGAGGGAGAAGGGGATTAAGGGTTATGGAACCCGGCAGGTAGAGGGAGAAGGGGATTAAGGGTTATGGAACCCGGCAGGTAGAGGGAGAAGGGGATTAAGGGTTATGGAACCCGGCAGGTAGAGGGAGAAGGGGATTAAGGGTTATGGAACCCGGCAGGTAGAGGGAGAAGGGGATTAAGGGTTATGGAACCCGGCAGGTAGAGGGAGAAGGGGATTAAGGGGATTAAGGGTTATGGAACCCGGCAGGTAGAGGGAGTTGAGACACAGATCGACCGTGATCTAATTAAATGGTGGAACAGGTTAGAGGGGCTGAATGGCCTCCTCTTCCGACACCAGCTTTCTTGTTTATCCAATACTCTGAGTCACTGCTCTGCCATCGACTATCCTCCTCTCCCATCCCCTCATCAGTTGAACAGTAAAGATGAGGGAAGGCCTGGGCTGACACCCCACTCAGCTATCAGCCAGTCAGATGCTCTGGATCGATATTAAATATTTTGAAAAGGAGTCAGTCCCATGTGGTTTGTACTCACCAGGAGCTAAAACCCTGCTGTCGCATTGATCGTTCCAACTCCGCGAGATCCGGCACCGATTTACAGGCTTCAATGTTCAAATATTTAAATATGTGGATCTTCCCTTTAGTGCAAATCTAAGAAGCATCACAGGGTGAATAAAAGAAATAAAATACAGAGTAAAACTCCCTCTACACTGTCCCCATCAAACACTCCCAGGACAGGTACAGCACGGGGGGTTAGGGTTAGGTCCCGCACAACCCGAGCCGCCTCTCGGAAATGCCCTCCGTGCCATTCCAATCGGCGCGGAGGGGTTTCCTGTACGGGCTGCTCCTGCACACTCTCCACTTCCTCGCCCTCGTCAGCCGGCCGGACACGCCCTGGCGGTCCGCGTTGCCATCTGGCGGCGAGGGGAAACCCCGATGGAGGTCTCTCTACGCGGGAGTCTTCCCCCTTTACATCGGGGACCTGGGGTGGAGGGTGCTGCACAGAGCAGTCCCGTGCAATAGGCTTTTAAGTAGGTTCACGGACTCCCAGGCCAGCTGTACTTTCTGCGGCCTGGACGAGTCCGTGTTCCACATTTATATGGAGTGTGCGAGGTTGCAGCCCCTATTTGAGTATCTGAAGGGGCTGCTCCTCAAATTCTGGCTGCACTTCAGTCCCACGCTCCTGATCTTTGGGCACCCGGTGCGGAGGGGCTTGGGCCGGGAGGAGGATCTCCTCGTCGGTCTGCTCCTGGGCCTGGCCAAGGTGGCAATTCACAGGTCCAGGTTGCGGGCCGTCGGGGGGTCCGTCCTCCCCGATTGCCTGCCCCTCTTCCGCGGTTACGTTCGCGCCCGGGTGTCCCTGGAAAAGGAGCATGCGGTGTCCGCCGGTACGCTTGAGGCCTTCCGCGAACGGTGGGCACCGCAGGGACTGGAGTGCATCGTCGACGCCGAGAATGGCATTTTAATTTGAGTTTATTGTTTATTTATCTGTTTTAATAAAGTTATTTTAAAACTGTAAATATGTACATAAAGGGGGCCTGAGGGATAAAGGCCCCCTCGATGTGAAAAATATAAAAGGGGCCTGGGGTATAAAGGTCACCTTGTAAAAAAAAAAGAAAAAAAAAAAAAACAAAAACAAAAAAAAAAAAACAGGGTTAGATACAGAGTAAAGCTCCCTCTACACTGTCCCCCATCAAACACTCCCAGGACAGGTACAGCACAGGGATTGGCTGCTCTCTGATTTGGGAGCCTGAGTGTTGAGAGCCTCAACGAGGTGCAGCTGACAGTGCTGGTGGCAGTTGGAGGTTGCAGAGGTGGAGAGAGGAGCTACACTGAGCAAGGGAGAGCTTCTACAAACAAGCAGAGGAAAACTCCAACAACAATCACCTTTAAAAGAGAAGAAAGTGACATTCTTTTTTTTGTTGGAAACAAGGCTTTGTCTGGAGGTGGGTGCTGAACACCAGTAATTTACTTTGGACTGTTGGGGGAGGAACAAGTGGCTGGAACAACAAGGGGTGGGGCTGCCAATTCAACAGGAATCTGTGCTGCTGCAAAAGCACACAGGAAAGCTCCCTCCCCACCCCAATTGCCAAGCCTGGGTCAGCTGAAGCTGCCCAGCTAAACAGACGGAAGGGGATAGATAGTGCCTGGGCAGCTTCAGCTGACCCAGGTGAAGACGACTCCCCCAACCAGAAGACCGGAAGACCAACTTCAAAGACTGTTTTAAGTGTACTGTGAGCACCACCTCCAGAAAGCAAGTCATCCCTTCCAGCCTGCCTTTGCCTCTCCTCTATTACCTCAGCCTCTCCACTAATCTGTTGTTTGTTTGTTTGTCTTTACTACACATTCAATATTTTCAGTTAAATCGCTGATATTTGGTGTGCAAGTCCACAATTTGGGGTGGGTTTAGCTCTTGGACCCATGGCAAGCCCTTCATCACCGGTGGCGGGGCCCTCTACTACCTACGCAGCTGCAGCTTCTGTGGCTGCCCACGTGGCCCCGTCACCCTTTAAATTATTGACATGCAGCCATGGGGTGAAGAGCTATCCCCACCCCAACATGTCTATTGAGGCCTGCGTTAAGGCAATGGCCGTGGTTGTCGGCCCCTCGGCCATTGTTGCGGCCTCAAAGATGTATGGGAAGGCTGTGTTCTTTTTGAAGACCGAGCGGGCGGTGTCCCTGGCCCTGAGTAAAGGGCTCACTGTGGGGGGGACCTTCCTGCCAGTGGACCCTCTGGGGGCCACTGCGCATCGGATAATGTTGTCCAACGTCCCACCCTTCATTCCCAGTGAGCTCCTCCTCCCCCACCTGCACCATCTGGGGGAGGTGAGGTCGGGGATCACCCCAGTCCGGCTTGGTCTTCGGGAGCACAGCCTCCAACATGTCTACTCCTTCCGCCGCCAGTTATTTATGCAGCTGGCGCGGGAGGAGGACACGGAGGGCCAATTTAATGTGGAGTTCCAGGGGACGGCCTACCGCGTCTTTTGGACCTCGGACGGGGCGCGGTGCCACGTCTGCAAGGGGGTGGGGCATGTTCGGAAGAACTGCCCCAACCTCCCGGCCGCCAGCTCCACCTCGGCGGCCCAGAGTGGTTCCACAGCACCTCCTCCCACTCCCCCCGCACATCCAACAGACACCGCTCAGTCGGTTCCGGAGGCTGTGGTTTTCACAGCCTCTGGCGGGGAGGGGAGCGTCCGTCCGAGCGGAAGGAAGACGCGGGGAAAAAAGAAACATCGTGAGGCGCGTCCCCTGGACACTTTGACTCAACCCGAGCCTGAGCTCAGCCCAAAGCCCATTCCCATGGAATCCACCTGTCCCAGGGCTGGGCTCAGGCCCAGGGTGACTAAAAAAGGAAAAAAGGGTGCGGAGGCCTCTGATGACATGGAGGTCTCTGAGTCTCCGCGCCCAAGTGCGAAAAAGAGGAGAAGGCACCCCTCCACAGAAATAACACAGGGCCCTGAGGTGCAGGGCCCATCTGTTGGAGGGGAGCTGCCTCCTGTTTCTGGTCCTCAGGTGCCCCCTACCGCCACCACCAAGGCTGCAAAGTCCGGGCAGGTGCTCCCTATTCCTCAGGATGGAGGGGAGGGGATGGCCCCGGTACGTGAGGCCCCTCCTGAAGGAGTAAGTGGGGCCCTGCTTGTGGTGGGGGAGCCTGGGGAAACCGCCCATTCCACCACTGCTACTGGGTCGGGTGTCCTGAATGAAGGGGAGGGCGAGGCCCCAGAGGGTCGGGCCTCCCAGCCGGAGTCCACCACCAACCAGGAGACACCCGACCCAGTTATAACTGAGAATGCTGCCCCATCTGCTGGGCCTGTGGGTGCTGGCGGAGCGGGAGATGGCCTCCTCTCGCCGCCTCCAGTCTCGGCTCCGGCTGGTTTCCCGGAGTCCGGAACTTCTGTCTCCCCTGGACCAGTCATTGGCCTGGGGATGGAGGTGGAGGGGGGTCCTGAACCGCTGGTGCCTACAGGCTCCAGTTTCACAATAGAACCCAGAGAGGACTCCTCCGCCATCGATCCTGGGGGTGGGATCGTGACGGAGGCGGGACCAGCTGGCGCGGCCGGGACGTCCGCCCCACAGTGTGTGGTGGATGTGTCGGCCGCTGGCGGTGACGACCCGGAGGAGGATGGGGATTCGGTGCGGGGCACGGAGGATGATCTTGATTCCATCGCCAGTGAGGTGGTGGAGTCCCTCGTGCCTCCCACCGAATCTCCTCTCATCCCCACGGCGGAACTCCGGGATTTCCTCGCGGCTTGCAGGGGTTGCCGCAATAAAGTTCAGCTGGCCCTCGACCGTTGGTCGAATCTGGCGCTGATCATCCAGTCCGTCCGTGCCGCCCTTAAGATAGCGGGCAAGCGCGCGGACGTGAAACTGGTTGAGAGGCGCCGTTTTAATGTGTTCCTCAATGGGTTGCTGGGGGAGTGGAGGGCCAGGTGCACTTCCACTCCCTCCTCACAGTGAGCTGTTGGTGACGGGTTTTACGTACCTTTGACATGAAGATAACCATAGCCAGCCTCAACATCAACGGCAGCAGAGGGGCTCACCGCAGATTTCACAATCTCTCAGTCCTCAGGGAAGGGAGATACGCGGTGAGCTTTCTGAAGGAAACCCACACCGTTCCGGGAGACGAAGCCACCTGGCTCCTGGAGTGGCAGGGTGGGGTCTACATGAGTCACCTCACCCCTATTTCTAGTGGGGTGGCTATCTTGTTGGCCCCGACTTTTCAGCCGGAGATCTTGGGGGTCAAGGAGCTAGTGCCGGGCCGCTTGCTCCACCTCGCCGTTCGCCTGGGTAGCGTGCCGCTCCACTTTGTGAACGTGTACGCGCCCAGGCCCGGCGCTTTGCAAGCGCGCTTCTTTGAAGAAGTGTCCGCTCTCTTGAGCTCCATCGATAGCGGCGAGTGCATCATCCTCGGGGGGGATTTTAACTGCACCCTCGAGGTGGGGGATCGCTCCGGTCCCCAGCGCGGCCAAGCGTCGGTGGAGAAGTTGAGGGGACTGATCAGCTCCCTTAACTTGGTGGACGTCTGGCGGAATCTCCATACCGACTCCAGCGCCTTCACGTGGAGGTCTGGAGGAGGGGGGTCGCGAATCGACCGCCTCTACATTTCGCAGGCGTACGTCTCCCGCGTTTCAGCGGCCTCCATGCGGCTGGTGCCGTGCTCGGACCACCGCCTGGTGTGGGCGGAGTTTACTCCGCTCCGCACGCGGGCGGGGTCCGCGTACTGGCACTTTAACAACCGGCTGCTGGAGGACGTGCGATTTCGGGACTCGTTCTGTCGATTCTGGGCCGACTGGAGAAGGAAGCAGGGGGGCTTCCCCTCCTTGAGGCTATGGTGGGATGTGGGCAAGACTCACATCCGCGTCTTCTGTCAGGAGTACGCGAAGGGGTCGACCAAGAGGCGGGAAGCCGAGATCGGGCGCCTTGAGAGGGAGGTGCTCGACTTGGAATCCCGCCTCGGTCATGCCGTCGTGGACCCGGCCCTGTGGCAGGCATACAAAGAGAAGAAGGGCGCACTGAGGAACCTGCAGCTCATAGGGTCCCGAGGCGCGTACGTGAGGTCGCGGTTCCAGATCCTGGAAGATTTGGACCGCGCCTCACCCTTCTTCTACTCGCTGGAAAAATGGCGGGGGGTCCGTAAGCAGCTCGTCGAGCTGCTGGCCGACGACGGATCCTCCATCACGGATCCGGAGGGAATGGGCCTCCTGGTCCGGACGTATTACAGTGCGTTGTTCTCTCCGGATCCGTCCAGCGAGGATGCGCGCAGAGTTTTGTGGGAGGACCTGCCGCAGGTCAGCCCGGAGGGCGCCGAAGTATTGGAGGCTCCGCTCACGTTGGCGGAGCTGACTGGCGCCCTCCACCAGCTCTCGAGGGGCAAATCCCCAGGGCTGGATGGGTTGACCGTGGAGTTCCTCAGGGCGTTCTGGGACGTCCTGGGGGACGATTACGCGCGGGTCCTGGGGGAAAGCCTGGCGACCGGGGAGATGCCCCTCTCGTGGCGCAGGGCGGTCATCGTCCTGCTGCCGAAGAGGGGCGATCTCCGCCTGCTTAAAAACTGGCGTCCGGTCTCCCTCCTCAGCACGGATTATAAGATCTTTGCCCGGGCTATGTCTACCCGCCTGGGCTCCGTGCTGGCCCACATGATCCACCCCGACCAGTCCTACACGGTCCCGGGCCGGTCCATCCAGGACAACATCCACCTGGTCCGGGACCTGATCCATCTTTCCCAGAGGACTGGTCAGTCGGTCGCCTTTCTCTCCCTCGATCAGGAGAAGGCGTTCGACAGGGTGGATCACGATTACCTTTTCGGGACTCTGCGCACTTTCGGACTCGGGCCGCATTTCGTGGGCCGGGTCCGACTTTTATACGCCGCCGCAGAGTGTCTAGTCAAAGTTAACGGGTCCTTGACGGCGCCCCTTCGATTTGGGAGAGGAGTGCGTCAGGGGTGCCCCATGTCCGGCCAATTGTATACCATCTGCGTGGAGCCCTTCCTGTGCCTGCTTCGCAGGAGGTTGACGGGATTGGCTCTGCGCGAGCCGGCCATGCGGGTCGTCCTCTCGGCTTACGCCGACGACGTGCTCCTCGCAATCACAGATCCCGTTGACTTGCGGAGGATGCGCGACTGCCAGCAGACCTTTTCTGCCGCGTCCTCCGCGAGGATCAATTGGGAGAAATGTTCCGGACTCCTGGTTGGTCAGTGGCGGGTGGACTCCCTGCCGGAGGAGATGACACCTTTTGCGTGGAGCACCACGCACCTCCTCTATCTGGGAGTCCACCTTAGCCCCGCTGAGGAAGCCTGGCCTACAAACTGGCAGGAGTTGGAGGCGAAAGTCACCGCTCGGCTGGGGCGCTGGACAGGACTGCTCCGAGTGCTTTCCTACAGGGGCCGAGCGTTGGTCATAAACCAACTGGTGGCCTCCATGCTGTGGTACCGGTTGGTCACTTTGGCCCCGCCCCCTGTATTTGCCACCAAGATCCAGAAGAAACTCGTCGATTTCTTCTGGGGCAAGAGGAAACACTGGGTCTCTGCCGCGGTCCTGAGTCTCCCGATCGAGGAGGGCGGTCAGTCGCTGGTGTGCGTCCGCACCCAGGCTGCGACTCTCCGCCTTCGGACCCTGCAGAGATACCTGTACGTCGAGCGTCCTCCCAGATGGTGTGCGCTGGCGACGTATTTTTTCCGCCAGTGTCACTGCCTTCAAGACGACACGCAGCTCCCGGTGGAGTCCGTTAGCCGCGCCTCTCTGAGGGAGTTGCCTGTCTTTTACCGGGATCTTTTCCGAGTCTGGAACATGGTCGCCTCCAGTCAGGGCGCTCCCCCGCCGGCGGAGGAGAGCGCCTCAGCTGTCCGGGCGGCCGAATCCGGGGACGGTCCGGCGGGCGGAGGAGTAGCCGAAACCCCCGGGACGCCCCTCACTGCGGGTAGCGAGGGGGCTCGGGAGTGCGGAGCGATCCCGGCCGAGCTGACCCCCGCTCGGCCGGAACTGCTCATCGGACCCAGGCCCCGAAACCCTCCTCGGGAGCCGGTCCCGCACAACCCGAGCCGCCTCTCGGAAATGCCCTCCGTGCCATTCCAATCGGCGCGGAGGGGTTTCCTGTACGGGCTGCTCCTGCACACACTCCACTTCCTCGCCCTCGTCAGCCGGCCGGACACGCCCTGGCGGTCCGCGTTGCCATCTGGCGGCGAGGGGAAACCCCGATGGAGGTCTCTCTACGCGGGAGTCTTCCCCCTTTACATCGGGGACCTGGGGTGGAGGGTGCTGCACAGAGCAGTCCCGTGCAATAGGCTTTTAAGCAGGTTCACGGACTCCCAGGCCACCTGTACTTTCTGCGGCCTGGACGAGTCCGTGTTCCACGTTTATACGGAGTCTGCGAGGTTGCAGCCCCTATTTGAGTATCTGAAGGGGCTGCTCCTCAAATTCTGGCTGCACTTCAGTCCCACGCTCCTGATCTTTGGGCACCCGGTGCGGAGGGGCATGGACCGGGAGGAGGATCTCCTCGTCGGTCTGCTCCTGGGCCTGGCCAAGGTGGCAATTCACAGGTCCAGGTTGCGGGCCGTCGGGGGTTCCGTCCTCCCCGATTGCCTGCCCCTCTTCCGCAGTTACGTTCGCGCCCGGGTGTCCCTGGAAAAGGAGCATGCGGTGTCCGCCGGTACGCTTGAGGCCTTCCGCGACCGGTGGGCACCGCAGGGACTGGAGTGCATCGTCGACGCCGAGAATGGCATTTTAATTTGAGTTTTTTGTTTATTTATCTGGTTTTAATAAAGTTATTTTAAAAATATAAGTGTGTATATAAAGGGGGCCTGAGGGATAAAGGCCCCCTCGACATATAAAAAAAAAAAAAACGGGGTTAGATACAGAGTAAAACTCCCTCCATGTTTACCTGTGCGGGCGGTGATTGTAATGGATTGTTGTCCAGTAAGATATTCTGGAGGTGGCGGAGGTGTCTGTAACAAACGGGAATCCGTGTAACTTTGTTGCAGGAGAAGTCGAGACGAACGAGCGGGAGCTCAGAAAGTTCTGGAAGGAACAAGGAAACAGTACTTGTGTTAGTCTGTTCTTCACACACCGGCACTACCATGGGTTTGCAATCCAGAGTCACAGCGGAGCAGATTCCACCCCATCCCCAATTCATTACACAAGCCTCTCTGCGAGTCTCAGAGAAGTTATTCAACTCTGGAGGCAACACAGTCCAGACTAATCCTGACTTGCACTGCCCACTGTTGGTTGCTGTCGGAGGGTCAGTACTGAGGGAGCGCCGCGCTGTCGGAGGGGCGGTACTGAGGGAGTGCTGCACTGTTGGAGGGTCAGTACTGAGGGAGCGCTGCACTGTCGGAGGGTCAGTACTGAGGGAGTGCTGCACTGTCGGAGGGTCAGTACTGAGGGAGTGCTGCACTGTCGGAGGGTCAGTACTGAGGGAGTGCTGCACTGTCGGAGGGTCAGTACTGAAGTGCCACCTTTCAGATGAGGTACTGACCCTCTGCGCTCAAATTTGTTGCTGTGTTTCCGATATCACAAAGAGTGATTCCACTTCAAAAAGAAAAAGGTCTTCATCGGCTGTAAAACTCTTTGGGACATCCTGAGGTCGTGAAAGGCGCTATCGAAATGCAAGTCTGTCTCTTTTCAGTTCAGCACTCAATCCCAGAATCAATGGCAGAGAATCAGAATGAGAGTGTTTGCAGCTTTCACTAACTATCTGTAATGAGGGTGTGAGGCGGCTCCTCAGCCTGGCACTGACCTTCTGGGAGAGTGACCAACTGATTCCGTCGCATGTTCAGATCTCGCAGTGACTCCAGGTTCCCGATCTGTGAAGGCAGGGTCTGGATCTCGTTACAGCTCACGTCCTGGACAGTGAAACAAAATTCCACAGTAACTGACACAGAGTCCAGTCGGAGAGAGGCTGCCATGGGTGCAGTACCTGGCTCTTGCCACCAGGGGTCCCCTCACTGCCCTCGGTGTTCCCCCCCCCCCGGCAACCCACAGCCATAAACCCAAGCTTGGTGTCACTAACCTCTGCTTTCCACCTCCTCACTCCCCCTGTGGCCCAGGGTCCTACCCCTGATGCCCTGCACTGTGCACGTTGGCTACCGTGTGCGTACGAGCCCAGATACAGGAGGGTGAAGCCCAGACACTGTACGCCCTGAGTGTCAGCTGCTGATTTAAGGAACAGGCACAAAGACAGAGGTTTCACTCTGTTGGAGCCTGCAAACCAGGCCCAGCCCGGCCAGGCCAGGCCTAACTATCACCAGTCAGTGCGGCCCAGCGTCCTGGTGCATGAAGAGCTCCCTAGCCTCAGCTGGGTCAGTGTGTACCCCCGCTGCACTCCCGTTACTGTTGGCTTTCCACTGAATACTCTTCGGTCTACTCTCAGTCAGTCGTGTTTATGACATTCCCGAAACATTCCCCCCTCCAATCCCCAACCCAAGCTTGGGGGAACGGCGGGGCTGAGCCATGGCCCTGGTGAGGGAGAGGGGATTGGCAGCACAGGCTGGGTCCATACTCCCAGCAGTGAGCAGAGCCAGAAGGATCAGGCATCAACCACCTTTCACACACACACACACACACGAGCATAGGCGCACACACACGCACAGGAGCATAGGCACACACGCACGCACAGGAGCATCGGCACACACACACGCACAGGAGCATAGGCGCACACACACGCACAGGAGCACAGGCGCACACACACGCACAGGAGCACAGGCGCACACACACGCACAGGAGCACAGGCGCACACACACGCACAGGAGCACAGGCGCACACACACGCACAGGAGCACAGGCGCACACACACGCACAGGAGCACAGGCGCACACACACGCACAGGAGCACACACACACGCACAGGAGCACAGGCACACACACACACACACAGGAGCATAGGCGCGCGCACACGCACAGGAGCATAGGCACGCACACAGGAGCATGCACACGCACAGGAACACACGTGCAGGCTCAAACATACTCAATGCTGCAGCAGGACATCAGACTGTTTCCCTTCCCAGAGCTGGGGGATGAGGAGGGGGGAGTTGGGGGTCAGACAGCAGCAGTGACCTGAGCTCAGTTCCCACCCTCGGCTGCACAGTGACCCTCGGTAAGTGAACCTACCAGCTCTCGGAGATGTCTGAGGCAGCCAATGTCTTCAGGCAGTGATGTGAGCTTGTTGTTACTGGTGATGAGTACTTTCAGGGGCAGGCAGCACAGGTAGGCGGGTAACACACACAGCTGGCTGCGACTGATGGGGAGAGAGAGACACAAAGAGAGATAAGAGTCTGTCACCATACTGATACAAACCCAAACCCACCCAACATGGTCCTCACCCACAGCCCAGAGTCACTGGACAGTGATCAGGAGCAGGAACCCTGGCTGATTTCCCCCCTCTCTCTCTCTCTAACCCAGGGGTCACTGGACAGTGATCAGGAGCAGGAACCCTGGCTGATTTCCCCCCCTCTCTCTCTCTAACCCAGGGGTCACTGAACAGTGATCAGGAGCAGGAACCCTGACTGATTTCCCCCCCTCTCTCTCTCTAACCCAGGGGTCACTGGACAGTGATCAGGAGCAGGAACCCTGACTGATTTTCCCCCCCTCTCTCTCTCTAACCCAGGGGTCACTGGACAGTGATCAGGAGCAGGAACCCTGGCTGATTTCCCCCCCTCTCTCTCTCTAACCCAGGGGTCACTGGACAGTTATCAGGAGCAGGAACCCTGGCTGATTTCCCCCCTCTCTCTCTCTAACCCAGGGGTCACTGGACAGTGATCAGGAGCAGGAACCCTGGCTGATTTCCCCCTCTCTCTCTCTCTAACCCTGGGGTCACTGGACAGTGATCAGGAGCAGGAACCCTGGCTGATTTCCCCCCCTCTCTCTCTCTAACCCTGGGGTCACTGGACAGTGATCAGGAGCAGGAACCCTGGCTGATTTCCCCCTCTCTCTCTCTCTAACCCTGGGGTCACTGGACAGTGATCAGGAGCAGGAACCCTGGCTGATTTCCCCCCCCTCTCTAACCCAGGGGTCACTGGACAGTGATTGGCAGCAGAAAGCGGTCTCTTGGAAACGCAGAGTGAGCATAGAGTGGGGGAGGGGGAGGGACGAGGAATAGAAAGTGAAATGCTAATCGGAGAGAGAGGGGGGCTGGGGTAAGGGGTGAGCAGTTACTATGATAAAAACCACAGAATTGTTACAGTGCAGAAGGAGGCCATTCGGCCCATCGTGTCTGCAGCAGCTCTCTGAATGAGCAATTCACCTAGTGTTATTCCCTCGCCTTCTCCCCATAACCCTGTACATTCTTGCTTTTCATATCCCAGTCTAATTCCCTTTTGAATGCTTCAATTGAACCTGCCTCCACCACGTTCTCAGGCACCGCATTCCAGACCTTAACCACTCGCTACGTGAAAATGTTTTTCCTCTGTCACTTTTGCTTCTCTTACCAAATACTTTAAATCTGTGCCCTCTCGTTCTCAATCCTTTCACCAGTGGGAACAGTTTCTCTCTCTCTACTCTGTCCAGACCCCTCATGATTTTGAATATCTCTATCAAATCGCCTCTCAGTCTTCTCTTCTCCAAGGAAAACGCACACAAATCTTTGAACATAGGAGTAGGCCATTCAGCCCATCGAGCCTGCTCCGCCATTTAATATGATCATGTCTGATAATCCACTTCAATGCCTTTTTCCCCCACACTATCCTCATATTCCGTTATGTCATTTGTATTTAGAAATCTGTCAATCTCTGCTTTAAACATACTCAATGACTGAGCTTCCACAGCCCTCTGAGTAGAGAATTCCAAAGATTCACAACCCTCCGAGTAAAGACATTTCTCCTCATCTCTGTCCTAAGTGGCTTCCCCCTTATGTTGAAATTGTGTCCCCTGGTTCTAGACTCCCCAACCAGGGGAAACATCTTAGCTGCATCTACCCTGTCTATCCCTTTCATTATTTTGTAGGTTCCAATGAGATCACCTCTCATTCTTCGAAACTCTAGAGAATACAGGCCCAGTTTCCCCAATCTCTCTTCATAGGACAGTCCTGCCATCCCGGGAACCAATCTGGTGAACCTTTGTTGCACTCTCGATGACAATAATATCTTTCCTAAGGTATGGGGACCAAAACTGCACACAATACTCCAGGTGCAGTCTAACCAAGGTTCCATACAATTGAAGCAAGACGTCATTATTCCTGTACTCTAATCCTCTTGCGATAAAGGCTCGCATACCATTAGCTGCCTTAATTGCTTGCTGCACCTGCATGTTAGCTTTCAGTAACTTAGTGACGAGGACACCCAGGTCCCTTTGTACATCTACACTTTCTAACCGCTTACCATTTAAGAAATACTCTGCACATCTTTTCCTCCCATCAAAGTGGATAACCTCACATTTTTCCACATTATATTCCATCTGCTATGTTCTTGCCCACTCACTAAGTCTGTCTAAATCCCCTTGAAGCCGCTTTGCATCTTCCTCACAACACACATTCCCACCTAGTTTTGTAACCCATGAACTTAGAAATATTAGATTTGGTCCCCACATCCAAATCATTGATATATATTATGAACAGCTGGGGCCCAAACACTGATCTCTGCAGTATCCCACTAGTCACAGCCTGCCAATGCGAGAATGACCCATTTATTCCTACTCTTATTTGAAGATTAGATTAGTTTAGAGATGCAGCACTGAAACAGGCCCTTCGGCCCACTGAGTCTGTGCCGAACATCAACCACCCATCTATACTAATCCTATATTCCTACCAAACATCCCCACCTGTCCCTATATTCCCCTACCACCTACCTATACTAGTGACAATTTATAATGGCCAATTTACCTATCAACCTGCAAGTCTTTTGGCTTGTGGGAGGAAACCGGAGCACCCGGAGGAAACCCACGCAGACACAGGGAGAACTTGCAAACTCCACACAGGCAGTGCCCAGAATCGAACCCGGGTCGCTGGAGCTGTGAGGCTGCGGTGCTAACCACTGCGCCACTGTGCCGCCCTGGCACTGTGCACTGATGGCAGGACAAGTTGAGAAAGCTGTTGAAAAAAAGGCATATGGGATCCTGGGCTTTATAAATCGAGGCAGAGAGTACAAGGAAGTTATGCTAAACCCTTTATAATTCATAGGTTCAGCCTCAACTGGAATATTCTGCTCAATTCTGGGCTCCGCACTTTGGGAAGGATGTCAGGGCCTTGGAGAGGGTGCGGAGGGAGATTTACTGGAATGGTCCTGGGGATGAGAGACTTCAGTTAATGTGGAGAGACTGGAGAAGCTGAGATTGTTCTCCTTAGAGCAGAGAAGGTTCAGGGGGGATTGAATAGAAATGTTCAGAATCATGAAGGTGTTTTGATGGAGTAAATAAGGAGAAACTGTTTGCAGTGACAGGAGGCTCGGTAACCAGAGGGACACAGATTGAAGGTGATTGGTAAAATAACTCATGCTGGGTGCAATCCGCAGGTCTTGGGCCTTTACCTGACATTCAGATATGTCAATGCCTGTAGGTTAGTGATAGCTGAGGGAATATTCCTCACACAGTTGTGATACAGATTCAGTGTCTCCAGTGAGATGTACTGGCAAATCTCAGACGGAACCTCCGAGAGTCTGTTCTTCGACAAATCTGCAGAGTGAAGAGAAAAAACAAAATTCAACAATCAGAGCTCCATTTTCTTTTCAGGCAAATAAATGAAAAGCTGAAAGGTTGCTCTCAGGGCCCAGGGCTCCTCTGAAAGTTTAAGCGAGTGAGTGGAACCAAGAGCAGACAGTTCCCAAGGACAGGAATCATTGGAGCAGAATCTGCTCAGGGTGAAAGCAGCTGCTGATCAGAGGGAAGCGGATGGACATTGTGGGAGGGAGGGGAACACAGCCGGTTTGGGTCCAGTGTGTGGTGGTGGTGGGAACTCAGGGACCCCTTCCCCACACTGGCTGCCTGACAGCCGCCCGTGGGCTGGGCTCCTGACCTGGCACTAAGACGGAGGTGAGCTGTGTAATCATATACTCACACAGCACAAACAAGTCTGTCGCAGTGACATCGAGGCTCAGCGAGGGGCACAGGGAAGGAGTCCACATCATTTCCTCTTCACAGATCCACCCTCATACACAGGAGGCCCATCAGCCCATCACACCTGTACTGGCCCTTGAACCCGAGACCCCCCAAACACCATTTTCCGATCATGTGGAGTGTCCAACAGTATTACACTGAGAGCAATTCAGGAGCAGGAACTCTAGCTCATTCCCTCCTCCAGCCCGACAGCTGGAGGCTAACTAACAATTACACTTGTTTTTTAAAGAACTGTGTCTGTGATTACAAACTGCATCAGAAAGGATTCCGATTGCCGAAACCGAGAGATGACTGAATGATTACTAGAAGGTGGAATCTGAGGAGCGCACACCAGAATTAACCATAAACCACAACTCAGACTGTTTAAACAGATACTGTGTACAATGCAGCAATTGTTAACAGGTACAACTCGGGCCAGGCTCGACAAGCAGCTTAAAATATAACTAACAATTTACCCAAATTACAGATGGTAATGGAGAGAAAATAGAAGTTGAAATGTGCAACTCATGGAGACTCCATGTCTCAGGTCCCAGCAACACACCAACAAACAGACAGATAACTTACAGAGAGAGGCCTCCAGCATCCCCTCAGGACCAATTCCCACCCGAGGGACCCCCCTCGGGCCCAGGAGGAAAGATAGGGGGGAGTGGGGGGGGGAAGAGAGAGAGGGCGAATTGGGGGGGGTGGGGTGGGGGGAGGGAGGAAGACAGAGTTGGAGGGTTGGGGAAGAGACAGTGCCCATTGAAATGTACCCGAGAGGATGGAGAGGGAGCTTTACTCTGTATATAACCCCGTGCTGTACCTGTCCTGGGAGTGTTTGATGGGGACAGTGTAGAGGGAGCTTTACTCTGTATCTAACCCCGTGCTGTACCTGTCCTGGGAGTGTTTGATGGGGACAGTGTAGAGGGAGCTTTACTCTGTATCTAACCCCGTACTGTACCTGTCCTGGGAGTGTTTGATGGGGACAGTGTAGAGGGAGCTTGACTCTGTATCTAACCCCGTGCTGTACCTGTCCTGGGAGTGTTTGATGGGGACAGTGTAGAGGGAGCTTTACTCTGTATCTAACCCCGTTTTTTTTTTTCTGCAAGAAATTTTCAAAGAAAGATGGACGGAAAGTGCGGAGGGCAGCCAAGAATGAGATTGTCATTCTGAAGATGCGAGTGTGGTCGGAGGGAGCTTTACTCTGTATCTAATTGCCCTCGCACCAATGCCTGGCAGTCTTCTCGCCTGCCTTGCGACTCGGAGGAGTACACAGCCCCAAGCAGTACCTTCCACCCCAGGGATCAGGGGTTGGAGTAAGTGCTTTTTGGCAGACAGCCTGCATGGTCAAGGTTGGGGTCATGGGTTATGCAACACAAATGAGAAGTTGCTGCTGCTGTATAAATGTGTACATTCCACAGATGGAGCCTGCACTGCTGTCCCCAATCCCGCACATTCGGGCATTGATACTGCCACAGAAAGGCCTTTGTTTAATGTTGAATGAATGCACACACAATCATTCCATGAAAAAGGGAACCATTCCACAGCCTGACCCAACTAACTGTATCTGCACTGACTGACAGCTCGAAGCATCTGCCTTCCATCACACTACAGAAACCTTCTTCGAAATATTACCTAGAGAGAGGACAAAACTATCTTTCACCACCTCAGGATGTCGCAAAGCTGTTCACAGCCAATGAAATACTTCACTGAAGTATAGTCACTGTTGTAATGTCGGAAAAGTGGCAGCCAATTTGTACAGAGCAAGATCCCACAAACAGCAACATAACCATGGCCAGATCATCTGTTTTTAGTGATGTTGGTTGAGGGATAAAGTGCGGCGTTCCCTCAGTACCGACCCTCCGACAGCGCGACACTCCCTCAGTACTGACCGTCAGACAGCGCGACACTCCCTCAGTACCGACCCTCCGACAGCGCGACGCTCCCTCAGTACCGACCCTCCGACAGCGCGACGCTCCCTCAGTACCGACCCTCCGACAGCGCGACGCTCCCTCAGTACCGACCCTCCGACAGCGCGACACTCCCTCAGTACCGACCCTCCGACAGCGCGACACTCCCTCAGTACCGACCCTCCGACAGCGCGACACTCCCTCAGTACCGACCCTCCGACAGCGCGACGCTCCCTCAGTACCGACCCTCCGACAGCGCGGCGCTCCCTCAGTACCGACCCTCCGACAGCGCGGCGCTCCCCCAGTACCGACCCTCCGACAGCGCGGCACTCCCCCAGTACCGACCCTCCGACAGCGCGGCACTCCCTCAGTACCGACCCTCCGACAGCGCGGCACTCCCTCAGTACCGACCCTCCGACAGCGCGGCACTCCCTCAGTACCGACCCTCCGACAGCGCGGCACTCCCTCAGTACCGACCCTCCGACAGCGCGGCACTCCCTCAGTACCGACCCTCCGACAGCGCGGCACTCCCTCAGTACCGACCCTCCGACAGCGCGGCACTCCCTCAGTACCGACCCTCCGACAGCGCGGCACTCCCCCAGTACCGACCCTCCGACAGCGCGGCACTCCCCCAGTACCGACCCTCCGACAGCGCGGCACTCCCTCAGTACCGACCCTCCGACAGCGCGGCACTCCCTCAGTACCGACCCTCCGACAGCGCGACGCTCCCTCAGTACCGACCCTCCGACAGCGCGGCACTCCCTCAGTACCGACCCTCCGACAGCGCGGCACTCCCTCAGTACTGACCCTCCGACAGCGCGACGCTCCCTCAGTACCGACCCTCCGACAGCGCGACGCTCCCTCAGTACCGACCCTCCGACAGCGCGGCACTCCCTCAGTACTGACCCTCCGACAGCGCGACGCTCCCTCAGTACCGACCCTCCGACAGCGCGACGCTCCCTCAGTACCGACCCTCCGACAGCGCGGCACTCCCTCAGTACTGACCCTCCGACAGCGCGACGCTCCCTCAGTACCGACCCTCCGACAGCGCGACGCTCCCTCAGTACCGACCCTCCGACAGCGCGGCACTCCCTCAGTACTGACCCTCCGACAGCGCGACGCTCCCTCAGTACCGACCCTCCGACAGCGCGGCACTCCCCCAGTACCGACCCTCCGATAGCGCGACGCTCCCTCATTACCGACCCTCCGATAGCGCGACGCTCCCTCAGTACCGACCCTCCGACAGCGCGGCACTCCCCCAGTACCGACCCTCCGATAGCGCGACGCTCCCTCAGTACCGACCCTCCGACAGCGCGACACTCCCTCAGTACCGACCCTCCGACAGCGCGACGCTCCCTCATTACCGACCCTCCGACAGTGCAGCACTCCCTCAGTACCGACCCTCCGACAGCGCGGCACTCCCCCAGTACCGACCCTCCGATAGCGCGGCACTCCCTCAGTACCGACCCTCCGACAGCGCGGCACTCCCTCAGTACCGACCCTCCGACAGCGCGGCACTCCCTCAGTACCGACCCTCCGACAGCGCGACGCTCCCTCAGTACCGACCCTCCGACAGTGCAGCACTCCCTCAGTACTGACCGTCCGACAGTGCAGGCCTCCCTCCCTGCTGCCTCTCCGACAGTTATGGTGATGGGACGCGGGTCTGCGTCTGTAATTCCCTTGGGGACAAGGTGCTGTTTAAAGGGAAAGTGTCCCAGGTGTGATGGGAAAAATTCTTCCAGAGGTAAAATGAAAGTTTTTGTGTCAGCGACAGTTCCTAGCAACTGTCCAAACACAAAGTAACAACAAACTGCGTTACAACAGAGTGTTTCTGCTCTACTCTGTGGAGACCTGCAGGCACTGGTTCAGATTTCACTCTGTACACACCCAGTCCTGTCAGTCCCCTCCAGTGAGATCAATGACACCAGGAGTCCGCTGATTCTCCTGGGCAGAATCCCAGCAATTCCTACCCAGCCCACATTGCAAAAAGCTACGCCATTTAACAAAGGACATTGACCTAAAACATTAACTCTGCTTCTCTCACCAGTGAAGCTGTCTGACCTGCTGAGTATTTCCAACATTCCCTGCTTTCATTTGCCGAGGCCCAACAGTCCTTCACCCTGAAACTCATGAAGGATTTTTTTTTTGCTAGTATTCGTTACTGTATCAATCATTGGTCTCGAAATATGAAACACAAAAACTATTTTCAGCAAACCATGGCACATTTCCAAGTTGCTGCTCAAAGACAGACAGGCCGTAGCTCGCTGACTGACACTCTCACCTCTGAGTCAGAAGGTTGTGGGTTGGAGTCCCATTCCTGAGACTTGAGCACAAACTCCAGGCTGACCGTCCTAGTGCAGTACTGAGGGAATGCCACGCTGTTGGAGGGTCAGTACTGAGGGAGTGCTGCACTGTCGGAGGGGCAGTACTGAGGGAGTGCTGCACTGTCGGAGGGGCAGTACTGAGGGAGTGCTGCAGTGTCGGAGGGGCAGTACTGAAGGAGCGCTGCAGTGTCGGAGGGTCAGTACTGAGGGAGTGCTGCACTGTCAGAGGGGCAGTACTGAGGGAGCGCTGCAGTGTCGGAAGGGCAGTACTGAGGGAGCGCTGCAGTGTCGGAGGGGCAGTACTGATGGAGCGCTGCACTGTCGGAGGGGCAGTACTGAGGGAGTGCTGCACTGTCGGAAGGTCAGTACTGAGGGAGTGCTGCACTGTCGGAAGGTCAGTACTGAGGGAGCGTTGCACTGTCGGAAGGTCAGTACTGAGGGAGTGCTGCACTGTCGGAGGGGCAGTACTGAGGGAGTGCTGCACTGTCGGAGGGGCAGTACTGAGGGAGTGCTGCACTGTCGGAGGTACCATCTTTCTGATGAACAGGGAGGTTATGCTGAACCTTTATAAAGCTCTGGTTAGGCCCCA
Organism: Heterodontus francisci; assembly: GCF_036365525.1. Taxonomy (NCBI): domain Eukaryota; kingdom Metazoa; phylum Chordata; class Chondrichthyes; order Heterodontiformes; family Heterodontidae; genus Heterodontus; species Heterodontus francisci. The sequence continues at coordinate 49,676 of NW_027141322.1, forward strand.
ACTGGTGTATTGAGTCCTGTTCTGGTCACCACACTTCAGGAAGGATGTGAGGGTCTTTGAGAAGATGCAGAGGAGATTTACCAGAATGGTTCCAGGGATGGGGGATTTTAGTTACAAGGTTAGGTTGGAGAAGCTGAGATTTGTTCTCCTTCGAACAAAAGAGAATGAGGGGAGATTTGATAGAGGTGTACAAGATTATGACAGGCTTAGATAATTTAGACAAAGAAAAACTGTTGCCATTAACTGATGGCACAAAGACTAGGAGACACAGATTGAAAGTTTTGGGCAAGAGATGCAGGGGGAATAGGAGCAAGAACTTTTATTTTAATGTAATGACCTGGAACTCAATGCCCACTAGGGTGATAGAGGAGGAATCAGTGATTTCAAAAAGAAACTGGAAGAACACGAAGGAAATAAACTTGCAGGGCTGGGGGGAAATCGAGCGGGGGAGTGGGATTGAGCAGTTCCGTGGGGAGCCGGCATGGATTCGATGGGCTGAATGGCCTCCTTCTATGCTAAAAATGACTCCATGATGTTAAACTGATGCCCCATCTGCACTCTCAGGTGGATGTTCTCCCCCTTGTCTGTGGGATCTTGCTGTGCACAAATTAGCTACTGCACATCCTACATCACAACAGTCACTACACTTTAAAAGTATTTGATTGGCTGTAAAGTGTTTTGGAATGTCCGGAGGTGGTGAAAGGAGTTATATATAAATGCACGTACTCCTCTCTCTGTTGGCTGTCGCACAGTTAGCGGTGCGAAGATGTATCTTTGTTTAACGAGGTCTGGAGATTTAAGGCAGGGGCTCACATTCTGTCTGTGCTCACAATATCCACGTCCAGGCGATTGCAGGCCCCGACTCACCCCAAGGACATTGGGAGGCAATCTGAACCCCTTATAAACATCTCCAAGCTCAGAACGATGAGATTCCACAGGGACTTGGGAAAGGCACTTGATGAACTTGAAGGGGGCTGATTAGCAGTTTAATGGGGATAAAGCTGAGACATGAGACTGGCTCTTCAAACAGCCAGCACAGGTAGGACGGGCCGAATTGCCTTTCTGTGCGAGAAGGGTCCACGATTCTAACAGAGAATGAAATGACGAGATATCCTTAATCGGTAGAGATACGTGGCAGTGCCATGACAGTGAAGCATGACTGGCACAAGACTAGAATCAGGATATGACTGAAGGATCAAGGGCAAGACTGATGACAGTAAAATAATCTGGAGGGATTTATTCCGGGCTCTGATATTGCTCCCCAAGGTTTTCAAACTGAACCCCATCCCTGAATATCTGAACAATCTTCTCCAGCATTCGAACTGGGATAGACACAAGTGCAGGACCCGTACCCCAGTGAGAGTCAGCACCTTCAGGGGAGGAGGGGACCCGTACCCCAGTGAGAGTCAACACCTTCAGGGGAGGAGGGGACCCGTACCCCAGTGAGAGTCAGCACCTTCAGGGGAGGAGGGGACCCGTACCCCAGTGAGAGTCAGCACCTTCAGGGGAGGAGGGGACCTGTACCCCAGTGAGAGTCAACACCTTCAGGGGAGGGGACCCGTACCCCAGTGAAAGTCAGCACCTTCAGGAGAGGAGGGGACCTGTACCCCAGTGAGAGTCAACACCTTCAGGGGAGGAGGGGACCCGTACCCCAGTGAGAGTCAGCACCTTCAGGGGAGGAGGGGACCCGTACCCCAGTGAGAGTCAACACCTTCAGGGGAGGAGGGGACCCGTACCCCAGTGAGAGTCAGCACCTTCAGGGGAGGAGGGGACCCGTACCCCAGTGAGAGTCAGCACCTTCAGGAGAGGGGACCCGGACCCCAGTGTGAGTCAGCACCTTCAGGGGAGGGGGACCTGTACCCCAGTGAGAGTCAGCACCTTCAGGAGAGGAGGGGACCCGTACCCCAGTGAGAGTCAGCACCTTCAGGGGAGGGGGACCCGTACCCCAGTGAGAGTCAGCACCTTCAGGAGAGGAGGGGACCCGTACCCCAGTGAGAGTCAGCACCTTCAGGAGAGGGGGACCCGTACCCTCACCTCATGCTCTACTAACTGTGTAGCTGGTTGGATCTTGGCGAGGGAAGCTGCTCACCTGTCTCAGTCACTTTGACGGCTCCTGTTTTCACCGTAGGGCTTACTGGGAATAGATCCCATAACTCCATCCCGTTAGCCTATAGCAGGCTCCAGGAATCTGACATCCCTTGAGAAATACACTCACAGCTGTTGCTGCATCTGTCTGTGATAAATGCACGCAAACAGTGAGAATTCCGCAAAGTGGCAACTGTGGAAAACAGCCATTGATGACAACACCAGCTGCTGGGAGAGCTCAGACACAGACAGTGGACACAGCCCTGTGACCCCAGTGACCCATGGCTTAGAGAGAGAGGAAATCAGACAGTGTTCCTGCTCCTGATCACTGTCCAGAATGTGTGTCTTTGCTTGCGCGTGCCTGTGTAAATCAGCTGTGGACAGGTCAGGCTCAGCAAAGGCAGCTTCAATGTGATATCCTGCCAACCATCTGGGCTGAAAAACCGTGAGAAACTAATGTGCAGCCTGTCAGTGCGTGTGGGACCCGTACCCCAGTGAGAGTCAGTGTGTGGGGAACCGTATCCCAGTGAGAGTCAGTGTGTGTGGAACCCGTACCCCAGTGAGAGTCAGTGCGTGTGGAACCCGTACCCCAGTGAGAGTCAGTGCGTGTGGGACCCGTACCCCAGTGAGAATCAGTGCGTGTGGGACCCGTACCCTCATGAGAGTCAGTGCGTGTGGGACCCGTACCCTCATGAGAGTCAGTGCGTGGGACCCGTACCCCAGTGAGAGTCAGTGCGTGGGACCCGTACCCCAGTGAGAGTCAGTGCGTGTGGGACCCGTACCCCAGTGAGAGTCAGTGCGTGTGGGACCCGTACCCCAGTGAGAGTCAGTGCGTGTGGGACCCGTACCCCAGTGAGAGTCAGTGCGTGTGGGACCCGTACCCCAGTGAGAGTCAGTGCGTGTGGGACCCGTACCCCAGTGAGAGTCAGTGCGTGTGGGACCCGTACCCCAGTGAGAGTCAGTGCGTGTGGGACCCGTACCCCAGTGAGAGTCAGTGCGTGTGGGACCCGTACCCCAGTGAGAGTCAGTGCGTGTGGGACCCGTACCCCAGTGAGAGTCAGTGCGTGTGGGACCCGTACCCCAGTGAGAGTCAGTGCGTGTGGGACCCGTACCCCAGTGAGAGTCAGTGCGTGTGGGACCCGTACCCCAGTGAGAGTCAGTGCGTGTGGGACCCGTACCCCAGTGAGAGTCAGTGCGTGTGGGACCCGTACCCCAGTGAGAGTCAGTGCGTGTGGGACCCGTACCCCAGTGAGAGTCAGTGCGTGTGGGACCCGTACCCCAGTGAGAGTCAGTGCGTGTGGGACCCGTACCCCAGTGAGAGTCAGTGCGTGTGGGACCCGTACCCCAGTGAGAGTCAGTGCGTGTGGGACCCGTACCCCAGTGAGAGTCAGTGCGTGTGGGACCCGTACCCCAGTGAGAGTCAGTGCGTGTGGGACCCGTACCCCAGTGAGAGTCAGTGCGTGTGGGACCCGTACCCCAGTGAGAGTCAGTGCGTGTGGGACCCGTACCCCAGTGAGAGTCAGTGCGTGTGGGACCCGTACCCCAGTGAGAGTCAGTGCGTGTGGGACCCGTACCCCAGTGAGAGTCAGTGCGTGTGGGACCCGTACCCCAGTGAGAGTCAGTGCGTGTGGGACCCGTACCCCAGTGAGAGTCAGTGCGTGTGGGACCCGTACCCCAGTGAGAGTCAGTGCATGTGGGACCCGTACCCCAGTGAGAGTCAGTGCGTGTGGGACCCGTACCCCAGTGAGAGTCAGTGCGTGTGGGACCCGTACCCCAGTGAGAGTCAGTGCGTGTGGGACCCGTACCCCAGTGAGAGTCAGTGCGTGTGGCACCGTACCCCAGTGAGAGTCAGTGCCTGTGGAACCGTACCCCAGTGAGAGTCAGTGCCTGTGGAACCGTACCCCAGTGAGAGTCAGTGCGCGTGGAACCGTACCCCAGTGGGAGTCAGTGCGCGGGGAACCGTACCCCAGTGGGAGTCAGTGCGCGGGGAACCGTACCCCAGTGGGAGTCAGTGCGCGGGGAACCGTACCCCAGTGAGAGTCAGTGCGCGGGGAACCGTACCCCAGTGAGAGTCAGTGCGCGGGGAACCGTACCCCAGTGAGAGTCAGTGCGCGGGGAACCGTACCCCAGTGAGAGTCAGTGCGCGGGGAACCGTACCCCAGTGAGAGTCAGTGCGCGGGGAACCGTACCCCAGTGAGAGTCAGTGCGCGTGGCACCGTACCCCAGTGAGAGTCAGTGCCTGTGGAACCGTACCCCAGTGAGAGTCAGTGCCTGTGGAACCGTACCCCAGTGAGAGTCAGTGCCTGTGGAACCGTACCCCAGTGAGAGTCAGTGCGCGTGGAACCGTACCCCAGTGAGAGTCAGTGCGCGTGGAACCGTACCCCAGTGAGAGTCAGTGCGCGTGGAACCGTACCCCAGTGAGAGTCAGTGCGCGGGGAACCGTACCCCAGTGAGAGTCAGTGCGCGGGGAACCGTACCCCAGTGAGAGTCAGTGCGCGGGGAACCGTACCCCAGTGAGAGTCAGTGCGCGGGGAACCGTACCCCAGTGGGAGTCAGTGCGCGGGGAACCGTACCCCAGTGGGAGTCAGTGCGCGGGGAACCGTACCCCAGTGGGAGTCAGTGCGCGGGGAACCGTACCCCAGTGGGAGTCAGTGCGCGGGGAACCGTACCCCAGTGGGAGTCAGTGCGCGGGGAACCGTACCCCAGTGGGAGTCAGTGCGCGGGGAACCGTACCCCAGTGGGAGTCAGTGCGCGGGGAACCGTACCCCAGTGGGAGTCAGTGCGCGGGGAACCGTACCCCAGTGGGAGTCAGTGCGCGGGGAACCGTACCCCAGTGGGAGTCAGTGCGCGGGGAACCGTACCCCAGTGGGAGTCAGTGCGCGGGGAACCGTACCCCAGTGGGAGTCAGTGCGCGGGGAACCGTACCCCAGTGGGAGTCAGTGCGCGGGGAACCGTACCCCAGTGGGAGTCAGTGCGCGGGGAACCGTACCCCAGTGGGAGTCAGTGCGCGGGGAACCGTACCCCAGTGGGAGTCAGTGCGCGGGGAACCGTACCCCAGTGAGAGTCAGTGCGCGGGGAACCGTACCCCAGTGAGAGTCAGTGCGCGGGGAACCGTACCCCAGTGAGAGTCAGTGCGCGGGGAACCGTACCCCAGTGAGAGTCAGTGCGCGGGGAACCGTACCCCAGTGAGAGTCAGTGCGCGGGGAACCGTACCCCAGTGAGAGTCAGTGCGCGGGGAACCGTACCCCAGTGAGAGTCAGTGCGCGGGGAACCGTACCCCAGTGAGAGTCAGTGCGCGGGGAACCGTACCCCAGTGAGAGTCAGTGCGCGGGGAACCGTACCCCAGTGAGAGTCAGTGCGCGGGGAACCGTACCCCAGTGAGAGTCAGTGCGCGGGGAACCGTACCCCAGTGAGAGTCAGTGCGCGGGGAACCGTACCCCAGTGAGAGTTTTTGCGTGGGGAACCGTACCCCAGTGAGAGTCAGTGCGTGGGGAACCGTACCCCAGTGAGAGTCAGTGCGTGGGGAACCGTACCCCAGTGAGAGTCAGTGCGTGGGGAACCGTACCCCAGTGAGAGTCAGTGCGTGGGGAACCGTACCCCAGTGAGAGTCAGTGCGTGGGGAACCTGTACCCCAGTGAGTCAGTGTGTGTGGAACTGTACCCCAGCGAGAGTCAGTGTGTGTGGAACTGCACCCCAGCGAGAGGCAGTGTGTGTGGAACCTGTACCCCAGTGAGAGTCAGTGTGTGTGGAACCTGCACCCCAGTGAGAGTCAGTGTGTGTGGAACCTGTATCCCAGTGAGAGTCAGTGTGTGTGGAACCTGTACCCCAGTGAGTGTCAGTGTGTGTGGAACTGTACCCCAGTGAGAGTCAGTGTGTGTGGAACTGCACCCCAGTGAGAGTCAGTGTGCCAGTGATCCAGGGACAGAATTCATTGTTGTCAGTACTCTGGAGATTCCCTGGATACATACCGGGTATCACAATCACAGGGTTGTCGGAGTTATTTCCTTAACTGTCCTTAAAAGCTATTTAATTGCTTCCTCTATAGTCCCTGCAATTGTCCTGCTGACATTAGTTCAGTAATTGCAAAGTTGCCAGCATCATGGTTTGTGGGATTCACTCTGTCCAAATTCCTCTAACCAATGATATCAGGAGATCAGTTTGGGGATGAGTTGAATTATTACAAATTGTTATTTTGTCCGGGGAATTCCAACACTGACATTCATTTTTCTTCTGGGTTTCTGCTCCAGTTCAATCGGAATATCTTATTTCCAGCACTCCCCTGGCCAGCCTCCCACGTTCCAGCCTCCTTAACCTTCAGCTCAACTGAAATTCTGCTGCCTGTCTCCTAACTCGTACAAATTCCTGTTCACCCCGTCATCCCCCCCTGTGCTGGTGACCGACACTGGCTCCCAGTCCAGCAACTCCTCGAGTTTAAAATTCTCATCCTGGATTTCAAATCCCTCCCTGGCCTTCCTCTGCAACCCCCCCCCCCCCCCTCCAACCCCTCTCTGTATTCGCTTCCAACCCCACAACCCTCCGAGATCTCAGAGCTCCTCCAATTCTGCCCTCTTGCAAATGCCTAATTCACATCATTGCCGGCCGTGCCTTCAGCTGCCTGGGGTCCTGAGCTCTGGAATTTTCTCCCTAAACCTCTCCGCCTCTCTCTCCTCCTTTAAAACCGACCTCTTTGACCAAGCTTTTAGTTTACAGGCGTGGGTGGCGTGGGGAAAAGAGGGCAGGGGGAAGGTTGTGGAGGGGGTGGGGGAGGGGGAGGGGGTGGCAAGGAGCTGTGGCATCGATAAGGAGGTGGGGGGGGGGGTGGAAATCAGCTCCCATCCCCCAAAATTCTCTCCAGAACCAACTGCACCACCCCCCACCCCCCCACCACAACTTTAGAGTCCAGCTTGCTTAAATCCACAACTTTAGAGTCCAGCTTGCTTAAATCCCCCCCACCCCCATTATCGCTATCGTGGCTTTGATTTGTTTCACTCCCCTCCCCCATGTGTTAGTAGATATTCCACTGTAGGCAGCATCACAGACAAACCAGGCGCATTCTCATCTGACACACAGAGGGGAGCAGGAATCCTGGCTGACTTTCAGCTCATCAGCACTGCAACCCAGCGTAACACGATTTCCCAACTCCGCACTGACCGGAGATGGGAGCTGGGAATGTCGGAGCTAAGGATTGCACCACCCGAGTCACTGAGGTCGTGAGAAGCTCCATGTGCTGAGCTCTGTTGAAGATATAACTGATTTCCTGCTGCTCTGTTGCTGCTGGGGACCTGCCGACACCCAGGTCCGTGTTGAAAGAGAGAGCTCCTCGTCAGACAGTGACCACACTGGGTGAAATTACAAGCCAGTCCTCCTACAGACGCTGCTGCATCCTCCCAGTGTCACTCAGCATCCTACACTCCTCATTCAACCTCTGCCAAGCAAAGTTAATTAAAGGCCACATACAGCCCAACCCAGACTGCTCCCCAACCAGATATTCCGAAAGAAAGATTTCCTTTATAGAGCATCTTTCACATCCTCAGGGCATCCCAAAGCACTTTCCAGCCAAACACACTCCTTCTGAAGCATACTCACTGCTGTAATGTAGGAAACATGGCAGCCAAGATGCGCACAGCAAGATCCCAAAGCTGAATAAATGACCAAATAATCTGTTTCAGTGATGTTGGTTGAGGGATAAATATTGGCTCCAGGACACTGGGGAGAACTCCCCCCCCCACCCCCTGCTCCCCAGGACACTGGAAGAACACCCCCCCTGCTCCCCACTCTGCTCTTTATCTGAAAGACTGACCCTCCGACAGTGCGGCGCTCCCTCAGCACTGACCCTACGACAGTGCGGCGCTCCCTCAGCACTGACCCTACGACAGTGCGGCGCTCCCTCAGCACTGACCCTACGACAGTGCGGCGCTCCCTCAGCACTGACCCTACGACAGTGCGGCGCTCCCTCAGCACGGACCCTACGACAGTGCGGCGCTCCCTCAGCACGGACCCGACAGTGCGGCGCTCCCTCTGCACTGACCCTCCGACAGTGCGGCGCTCCCTCAGCACTGACCCTCCGACAGTGCGGCGCTCCCTCAGCACTGACCCTCCGACAGTGCGGCGCTCCCTCAGCACTGACCCTCCGACAGTGCGGCGCTCCCTCAGCACTGACCCTCCGACAGTGCGGCGCTCCCTCAGCACTGACCCTCCGACAGTGCGGCGCTCCCTCAGCACTGACCCTCCGACAGTGCGGCGCTCCCTCAGCACTGACCCTCCGACAGTGCGGCGCTCCCTCAGCACTGACCCTCCGACAGTGCGGCGCTCCCTCAGCACTGACCCTCCGACAGTGCGGCGCTCCCTCAGCACTGACCCTCCGACAGTGCGGCGCTCCCTCAGCACTGACCCTCCGACAGTGCGGCGCTCCCTCAGCACTGACCCTCCGACAGTGCGGCGCTCCCTCAGCACTGACCCTCCGACAGTGCGGCGCTCCCTCAGCACTGACCCTCCGACAGTGCGGCGCTCCCTCAGCACTGACCCTCCGACAGTGCGGCGCTCCCTCAGCACTGACCCTCCGACAGTGCGGCGCTCCCTCAGCACTGACCCTCCGACAGTGCGGCGCTCCCTCAGTACTGACCCTCCGACAGTGCGGCGCTCCCTCAGCACTGACCCTCCGACAGTGCGGCGCTCCCTCAGCACTGACCCTCCGACAGTGCGGCGCTCCCTCAGTACTGACCCTCCGACAGTGCGGCGCTCCCTCAGCACTGACCCTCCGACAGTGCGGCGCTCCCTCAGCACTGACCCTCCGACAGTGCGGCGCTCCCTCAGCACTGACCCTCCGACAGTGCGGCGCTCCCTCAGCACTGACCCTCCGACAGTGCGGCGCTCCCTCAGCACTGACCCTCCGACAGTGCGGCGCTCCCTCAGCACTGACCCTCCGACAGTGCGGCGCTCCCTCAGTACAGCACTGGGAGTGTCGATCTGGATAACTGAGCTCTTGTCTCTACAGCGAGACATCAAACCCATGATCTTCTAACTCAGGGGCAAGTGCCTGATTCACTGAGTCATGGCCGACAATTCCCTTCCTACACTGGGCTTGCTGAAAACAGTGGCGATTGTGTAATCCAGCCTGGTTGGGTAACCCAATGCCCAGAGGGCAGGGCAGCAGCAAGTTATCCAACAGTAGCAGACAAGACGTGGTAAATGAGGAAGTTCTGCCGGCAGGACTGGAGGCTTGGGTTTTAAAAGCCTGGCAATTGTTAGAATTACAGATTCTTACAGCACAGGTGGTCGTCATTCGGCCCATCGTGTCAGTGCTGGCTCTTTGAACGAGCTCTCCAATCAGTCCCACTCCCCACTGCTCTTTCCCTACAGCCCTGCTCTTTGCCCCTTCCACTATTTATCCAATTCCCCTTTTGAAAGTTACTATTGAATCTGCTTCCACCGCCCTTTCAGACAGCGCGTTCCAGATCACAACAACTCACTGTGTAAAAAAAACTCATCTGCCGAACAAGGAGGCTGCGTGAATGACGTGTGTGGGCCAAACCATTCATCCCCCTCCCCTTCCCCCGTCCACCCTCCCCACGATCTGCAGACTGGGCCACGATTGTGCTTATAAACCCACAACGAGCCTCTCGGCAACCATGTGACAAGCATTTGCCGGCAGCGATGTTGAGCCGTTCGCACAGGAAGATCCCAGGCTCCATTCCTGGTCTGAGCCATTAGCTTCAATCAGTTAAGACCGTGGTTAGGGGGTTGGGGAGAGAGAGAGAGAGAGAGAGAGAGAGAGAGAAAGGGGGTAAAACTAGGGTTCTTGCTCCTGCTTAGCGATGCCTGCTGGGATACCAGGGCCGTGTCAACCTCAACCGTGATGCCTCCATGGTCGAATATCCGGCTCTCATAAAAATCGACCTCTCCCTGGAAGCACTGTGGGCAGGATCCATACCCCAGCAAGAGTCAGGGGCTTCGTGAGAGACCGGATGGGAGAACTGTTAGAATATATTTTGGGGGTGAGGTAGCCAGGGGCAAAACAGAGGGACACTA